>NW_020218496.1:492461-577586 GCF_003070985.1 Temnothorax curvispinosus | reverse complement strand
ATATAAATTTCGAATGTGACAAGTAATACCTATTATATTTTCAAACAATAAATGAAGTTATAAGAGGATATACGCACATAAAACAATAATGTAATATATTGATATCTAATTGATATGTAGCACTACAATAAAATTTAGTATTAACTTGAAACATTTTTTAATAAGAAAAAGCATATTTAATATCATAAAATTAGTATTGAAAATTATATATAAAATTAATACAGTAATAAAGAATGTTTATTAGAAAAAAATTGATATAACTTTAAAAATTGATATAAAAAATTGATAGTAACTTTATTCTGAATCAATAAATAAATTTATTCATAATAAAATTTTATATTTAATAAAATTAATTCTTTAATATGTAATAAATAGTTATTATAAAGAAAATTAATCTATTAATAATAGATATAATTATTTGCTAATTGCAATTATTCTTCTAGATGCTGTAACAAAAAATGTGATAGCTTTCTTGACAAATGCTACAAATAAAGAAAACAATACAAAAGAGTACGATACAAATCCAAATACTACACATATAAATTATACAGAATTGCACATCTTGAAATGGGTTTGGTTTACTATTGGTTTTGGAACTAGTGTACTCATAATGTTAATTATTATAAATGCCAAATTATATTGTCAAGTCTGGTAAATATAATTTTCTTACAATAAGTTCTTATAATTTGTATAATTGATTAATTTATGTCTACTATAATTAGTTCATAACGATGTACTTTATTAAAAGAAAAAGTAAAAAATAAAAATATAAAATAAAATAATTATAAAGTTTTGCTTTAAAAATTTTAGAAATATGCATCAAATTTTTACGTTAATATACATTTTTTATGTATAAATTAATGATGGAAATATTTTAAATATGTTATTTTATGTTACTTTTTTTATATAATTTGATTTTTTTTATTATTATGTGTATAGAAATATTAAAATAATTATGAAAAACAATAGTTTGCGAAATATTTTATATTTGATTCTAAAATATTTTGATATAAAACATAAAATATCACTTAAAATATTTTCCATAGCCGTATTTTAACACTTTCTGCACAGTATAATAAAGTTAACCGATTGATGTGAATAAAACGCATATATGACTATAGTTAAAAAAGGATGTAATTACAAATTACGAAATTCTGAAAAATCTTTCTTATTTCATCATTTGTTTAAAATAAATTGTAAAATCATGAACAGCTATTACATTAAAAGTCTTTTTCAACTTATTACATACTATTTTGATTATTTCTTTGCTACTTTGTTGTTAGATCTCTCTCCTTAATATATATAAATAAATATTTAATTTAATTATGTGTCCTAGTAATTGTATCTTCAGGATCCTTCGACGGCATTTCATCATTTGGTATAATTGGTGTTTTTCCATTAATATATATTCTGTCTCGGCAGAACAAATTGTTGTAAGTAAATATACAATGTAGTGCATAAAGTATAATATTAATTAGAAGGATTTCAACAGTACATTTATATAGTTTACTACTTTTCTATGTGTAATTTTTATATCATGTGATTTTTATTATGCTTTAGTTGTCTTACCGGAACTTTATTTTAATTTTCTTTATATTATACCATTGGAGAAGATCCGAAGAAAATGTCAAAACATTTGGCGTCGCACAATATTTTTATATAAATTGTTAAATTATTATAATATATATACGTATACAATAGTATCTACAAATTTTAATTCGGCTTCTCTAAAAGCTTACTATTTCTATTTGATATCGTAACTTTCCTTGCTTTTTCTAAATATTACGCATTAATTGTTATTATTAATAATCAATCTCTTGTTGCAGATGTCTAGATCAGAACACACGTCGTCTGCTGCACAATTGGGACAACGCACGTCGTCTGCCGCAACACAATCTACATCGTTTGTCTCACAATTGCGCCAATCTACGTCTACCTCACAATTGCCCCAATCTACGACGTCTGCCTCAAAACTGCCCCAATCTATGTCGCTTGACTCACAATTGCCCCAAATTACGTCATTTGCCTCAAAATTGCCACAATCTCAGTCGCTTAACTCAAAATTGCCAGCACGATTCATCAAGTTGCCTGTTTCACAATTGCCAGCACCCACGTCGACTGTCCGGCAATTGCCAGGACCCACGCCTCTCTCAAAATTGCCACAACCTTCGTTGTCTGTCGCACAATCTGAGTCGTATGAGTTACTAAAATTGGAACGATACATGAAGCGGTATTTGCCTTCCTCAACACTTTCACAATCTACGCCGCTTATGTCAGAATTGCTCCAATCTCAGTCGCCTAAAACACAATTGCGATTCATCAAATCTATGTCGTCTGTCACAAATCAGTCACAATCTTCACAACAATCACAACCGTTAAAAGTCTCACAGCAATCGCACATGCCACAGCAACAAGCACCATCAATTCCAGTTTCAAATCAATTGCAAGGTCTCCAATTACAAGTTTAATTTTTGGACGTAAACTGCTATTAAGATGCACTAATATCTGCATATTGACTTTAGAATTAATGCTTCCATTATTATTATCTTATATTATAAAGCTTTCTAATTTTCCTTATTTTTTATAATTATTAGTTATGCAAAAATTGTTATTATTGTTAATTGATATTTTGTTCCAATTGCCACAGTTATGGCCCAACCTACAACTACCCCGGTTACCGCACAAATCACAACCATACCTGCCATAACGATTGCCAAATCAACTGCGATCACAACAACTGCATCGACGACTTCTGACACGTTAGTACCAAGTTCAATTTATAAACTATGCTATTACTGAAACACACTAATATTAATATTGGTTTTAAGACTAATCTTTTTATTAGTAACCAGTATAAAGTTAGCCCAACAGCATAAAAAAATAACTTTCTACAACTCACTCAATTGCTCATCGTTTGCACATAAATGTACATTTCGAATTTTTGTTTGCATATTTCTAGTACAAACGTTATTAACTCCTTGACTGCTACACCACATTCCTCGAATAGTCCTAAAATGCTAAAAATAAAAGATTCTCGAAAATTAATAAAAGTTTAAATAGAGAGTTTTTGATGGTGCTGATGACAAATTTCAAGCTAAATTAAAAGAATTTTTGTCATAAACGTAAAATGACAACTAATATAGCAAATATTAACTAAAATTTGATGTTGTGTATGCAATAAATGTAGAAATTTTTTAAACTATCTAAATATTTTATTTGAATAATATAAAAACATATACAAATATATACATTATTCTATATTGAGATTATAATGCTAAAGTCATGAAAAATTAGGAATTTAGCTTCTGCTCAATTCAATTAAATTATTTTAACTTTATCTATTATGTTATCTTATAAATTTTTGTAATATGAGTTTAAAATCATGTTCAGCACATTCAAAAACTCCTAAATGTACCTTGTTTCAGTCATTAATTCATTGTAAAATATTAATGAAACAAAATATGTCATAAGCATATTCGAAAATTTCAATTTTTCTGAGGCAACATTATGCAAATCGGATTCAAAAATCGTGTTTAGCACATCCAAACACCTCTAGTTACACTTTGTTTCAGTGATAAAATTACTTAACGGTTCTAATATAACAAAATATTTCATAACAAAAAATGCATTTTTGCGACAATGAATCACCAACTCCAAGTCCAAAATGACGAGAATTC
The DNA here is from genome assembly GCF_003070985.1 of Temnothorax curvispinosus. Taxonomy (NCBI): domain Eukaryota; kingdom Metazoa; phylum Arthropoda; class Insecta; order Hymenoptera; family Formicidae; genus Temnothorax; species Temnothorax curvispinosus. The sequence goes on along the minus strand of NW_020218496.1, from coordinate 573,909 downwards.
TCGGCAGTCACGCGGTTAACAAAAGAATTTTTGGGGCTTACATTAGTTCCCCATCTACGAGAAAATTGGATTAAAATAGTCTTAATCGATAAATTTTGCATATTTTTAATAAAAAATAACTATAAACAAATAAAGTTTGGCAAACGGTCAATTCTAGTAGCTAAAGCCCGCAATATGATCCTAACAATATTAAATCTATTAATCGACAAACTCTTGTTTGTACAATCACATCTTTTTCGAATTTTCGTTTACATAGCTATAACTGGATTGATTGTTCGCCAAATTTTACTTGTTCATAACTTTATTATTAAAAATGTGCAAACGAAAAATTAAATTATATGTGAATGTTCAAACAAAAATTTATCGATTAGGACTATCTCAATACAAATTTCTCGTAGTAGGCAGGTTATTATGAAATTGGCTTCCCTTAAAAATTTTTTTGTTAATAACGTTTGCAGAGTATTTTACTAGAAGTACAAACAAATATTCGAAATGTGCATTGTGCATACATGTACATTGTACATACAAATAATGAGCAAATGATGAGTTATAAAAGTTATTTATTTAAAGTTGAGAATTAACTTTACATTATTAACATTTTATATCATATAAGGCTTTCTAATCTTTTTTATTCTTTTTTATCACAGTATTAGTTATATTTATTAATACTATTAATAATTTTCTTTTTATAGTAATCCTGAAGATTATATAAATCCGCTGTTTAAATATTGATAATACGCTGATCATACGTTATATTGTCGTATATGACAAATTTTAAGGACTCACTAATTTTTGATATTACTGTGATGATGGATTGTTAAACGAGTTTTAATTCCTGATGAAGATTATATAAATCCGCTGTTTAAATGTTGATAATACGCTAATTATATACGTTATATTGTCGTATATGACAAATCTTAAGGACTCACTAATTTGTGATATTACTGTGATGATGGATTATTAAACAAGTTTTAATTCCTGAAAATGTTGCCTGTTATGCAACTAGTTAATAAAATGTAGTATTTGTAGTATTAAATTGTATAATAATGACAAATTATTGGAGATATTGGAAATTTATAATGTCAAATTAACTTCATATAATTAATATATAATTAATATATAAATAAATTTAATTTAAATTTATATAATAATATTTATTAATTGTATAAATATAAATAAATAAATATACAAAACATATTTTAATAAAATCAAACTAAAATAATTTCAATGACAAAAATGACAAAAATTCTGATTAAAATTTCAATTATCTCGTAGTTAGAGAACTAATGTAAATATAATCGTTTCTATTTGTACTCTTTCGGAAGACTATTACATGTCCATAAATTTCATATTACGCATTATTAAACATTATTTTTATACTTTTTATTTTTACCCAATTATCCACGATTTCCACGCACATGTTACATCGACATAGAACCTCTTTATGGCCAGGTACGATGTTATTTGCGCGACAAGGCTAACGAGTTGTCTCCGATATTTCGCGCTATTGCTCTTTATTATGATTGGCCTCTCCGCCTTTCGCCAACGATCGCGGGAATTCTATCGCGAGCCGTTTCCGTATTCTGGACCACCGGGCGAGAGGATTATCTCGGAATAGCACCGGTCGCTGCTTATAACCGCCTCGCGAGTGGGATCGGCTCGTGCGCGCGGTCGGCTTTGACAACGGTAAGAATCGCCGTCGGTCTGCGATAACACAAAGAAGTGCGCGATATCTCGTCGTGGTGGGATCGAAATGTAGTTTATTCTAGGCTCTTTCTCTCTCTCTTCGACGAATCTCAAATTCAGTTCAAAGAATATGCCCTGATCCGCTTCGGGCGATTCCGGATAGTGTAAGATCGGATATCGTACAAGCTAATGGAACAAGACGACGATTCAAAGCGTCGAACCAGCTGATTAGACACTTGCGGTCTCGCCCTGGAAACGGAATACAGTAAACTGCGCTTAAACGTTTTCCAATCTTTCGTTGACCGTGTTAAATTAAACGTTTATTTTTCATCGCCATTGCAGATCATTTCCCGTACAGATCTTCTCTTTTTCTTTTATATTTGTAACTCGATCTCAATATGTTACTACAAGCAATGTCATGATCATACAACTTCAACGAGATATTTTCTTCGAATACGTGATTATAATTTCCTTTCATTCTACCAGTACTGCAAATCTCGACAGATCTACATTCCTCGGGCAACTTTTTGTTTTATATAGTATATAAAAATAAGGAGAGATTGAAAGATGCGAGATCAAGTGTAAATTTCTGATTTCTCGTTGGACAAAAAACTACAATCTTCTTTGCTTTCCTGTCGCGACTGAAATGAGAAATAAATTATGTTTATCTTCCTGAATAAGAATTAAAAAAATAGATACTAGTAGTGTATTAATTCTTATTTACGAAACATGTAAAATTTGCTCTAGCGTAAATGTACGGGGATACCAATTCTGCCGTTGGCCGACTGGACGATGGTCGGAGCGAAGGCGCATGTACGACGGGTTCGTCGACAATTTTATACCCGGTGGTTCATGTGAGGCCAAAGGCTAGCGAGTTATTAGCAGAAAATTACCGAGCGCTCGCGGTCTATTACGCGATACACGCCGAAGTGTCGCGCTTCGTCTCGGGGCCGTGAGAGAGTGATGCTTCGGGTATCCCGTGCCGTGCCGCGGCCAGGAGCACAAGAACATAGCCCGTTTTCCAGCCACAACCATCAATCGACGAGGGATTCGATCGTCCAGCATCGAATGTCGATGTCAGTCATTATCGCGACCGACCGATGACGACAACGCGACGTCGAATGGACACTGCGGCTAATGTCGGTCAATGTTTTCTTCCCTTACGCGCGCCTAGATATTTTTCGAGAATCTGAAATTCTGCGGAGATTACAAAAAAAAAGAGAATTTTTAAAACAAAAGGTTTCGAACAACCTTATTTTATTTTATTCTTAAAATCCATTGATTTTAAAATGCAAGTGCAAACTTACGGAAACAAAAGCGCTCGATGTGTTTGTCGTTCGAATGTAACGCGTGTTCTCGTGCGACCGCGGCTGTTAAATCGTCGACCTGTTCGCTCGCGTACATCACCGGAAAGTATTCCCCGTCGCGGAATACCTTCTCAAGTATCCTCTTTTCCCGCCGGGGGAAATCGTCGACCGGTGGAATCTCGTTCACTGACATTCCGGTCCCGTATGTGTGCAGCCACGCACGGCATTTCGCGCATACCGCTCGTAGTATAACTGCGCTGCTAGAAACCACCCTTTTATTTTTCTTCTCTCTCCCTCTCTCTCTCTCACTCTCTCTCTCTCTCTCTGTCTTTTTCTCCGTTTTTCTTTAATTCGAATGCAAATTGCACGGTCAGTTGAAGCAGTGACTTCACCGGACTTGCGGTTTTTAGGAGAGTCACGCTACGGGACGATCCGATCTATTACTTTCAATGTCTCTCTTCCGCGTACGTCATAAATTCGTTTTTATCACAATACAACGTAATACTGACCGTCCGATCCCAAGCGCTGCGTAAATCATTATCGCAAAGGCCACTCTGACAGTCCACCTTACATCGTAGACTGTCCAAACAGTAAAAAGAGATTTCTAAACGCGCACGACTTTCAACATTTTTTTCATGTGTGCACCTTATTTATCATTGTATCTATATGATTGAAACATAAGATATAATAATTATACGAATAATTTCGTGGATCAAAGATTATCGCAAAAAAGTTTTCATTTTAAAAAACTGATTCAATCATAATTATAATTGTTAAAACTAAAATGTTATTTCTTTCACAAAAAAAATGTACAAGCTATAAATTCAAGCAAAGTCTATTAATTAATACATAGATGTTTAACTTTTTCATTACTACAACTTTTGCAACTATTTTAAATTAAAAATCTGTTAAAATTCAAGAAATTGAGTAAATCTTCTTTTATTCGCATATAGTTAAGACTTTGACTCATACAAGGATAGAAAATCGTTAATTCTTTAACGGAGTTATTGATTTAATTTTTTAGGTAAAATATGAAATATAAAAATAATGCCTTATTATTATCGTTCTTGCTTTCAAAAACGGATCCGACATTGGAGAATGAATGGAGCAATAACTATGTCCTCGTATCAAGACACGAAGGAAAAACCATGTAATCTTGTACCTACTGATAAGTTAGCGCGAAAGTATATCCGCGCGATAAATCGACGTCGAGACGTAATTTCTGCGCGACGCAGGTATCTCTTACAAAGTAGAAAATTATAACTCATTCGGATGCTCGGAGAGAGGAATCTCTGTTTCGCACGGCACTAATAAAAGTTTTTCCTGTTTTCTTCTCCCTTCCGTTTTGCTAATCACTGAATTGATACTGGTTTCGAAGTTGCGCACGGCAATCGCGAGAGTCACTAAAGATGGTCCTTATCACCGTTGCCGAAAAATCGCTCATTTAATCACGATCATCAATCGTGTCTTTATCGTAGGAATTGCGTCTGGAGACACGCCATTCGATATCAACGCATAGTCCAATGTCCTCTTTCGCCTCTCTCGCGGTTGGTTGCATTCGTGGTATGTGCAAATGCTTAGCGATGTCACGAGGAGTAACTTCGTTAGGTCTCGCCGGCATCCGCGGTGAATTTTTCTTCGATAAGATCGTGCAAGCCGATTAGCTGCGGAGAACGCGATCGAACACCTGTAACGAACGCGGCTCGGTCGCGCGTTTCTCGGTGTCTGGCCGAGTCATGCCGATTCTCCGGTTGGATTCTGCAATGCCGGTTGGCCCCGGTGCGTTCAATTCTGCCGCGTCATACACGTTAAACGACAGAGATAGCGATTTCAATATGCGAGGACTTCTAACAAGTACCCGATAGCTCGATAATCTTCTATGCGAAACAAATGGCCGTTCGTGAAAAAAGCACCGATAAATCGGCGCATCTAAATAAACAATTACGCGCCATCGCGGACTGTCGGAAACGGTCAGATCCCATCGTGTATCTCGCGATCGCGGAACGCTTTCGCAAGCGCGATCGCGACTCGTCCGCGTCTCGCCGACGACGATTTCGCAAACGCCGCGCAGCGGGGGAATAATAAAGCGTCTCCGCCGACGATCGAGTCACGCGAGTACGCGGAAAAGTTAGCGCGCGGAAAACGCGACCACCCGCGGCGCGTTCGACCGCGCGAGTAGGCGTCGCTCCGCTCCGTGCCGATTGCCAGCACATGCTCGAACGAGAGGCTACGGTGTGGGAGAGCCGACGACGGTGCATCCGCCGACGCTCTCAGAAGCAACACTTTCTCTCTCATCCAATCCTGAGGACACCCGTCGACCCAATTCGCGTAGCGCATTGCGTCGCGCTCACCGTCCAGATGTCCGTGATTAGGAAAGTCGCACGGATGGCTCTCGATTTTCGCAATGACGAGATTTGCAGAGGAGACGCTCGTTGAAAAAGAGCGACGGCGGTATTTCTATTTACCCTTCTCCACGAATTTCTATCTGTATAAACGTTTATTTTAAAATCCTTTATTTGTGAAAATGTATTACTTATCTTTCATTTAAATCAAACGCCGCTATTCTTTTAAAGCTGAGAGGTATCAAAGAAACTGCTTGAAAATATAACATTAAAATAATGTGGTTATCTTGCAAACTACATTTCATGTTTAATGCAGATTTAAAGAGATGTAATATTTAGAGGAAACGTAGATGCAGCGGAGAATGAAGGATGTCACTCTTGATGCGCTCACGAACATGTTGGTATCGAGAGCGCATATGTGACTAATTAATCCGGTTAATCTGATGGGAGGCATTTTATCCGGTCGTTTACGCGGGTCGCCACCGACGACGTGGCGAGAAATTACTGCGAAATGATAGGTTCCCACGGATTCCTTCGTGCGGCAACCTACGTAAACCACTTCTCGATCACGTTATAATTCGTTCTACTGCCTTTGAGAAGTCGTATAATTAATGACAAACACACGCTCGATTATTACTCCAACGTCTCACGTAATGTCTACCTTATCACGGCGCATTATCGCTCACATCAAATATCAAAGCAAAATAACACGCTACATTACATGCCGCTCGCTGTTAAACGCGCGTCGCAAACCGACTCAAATTTGAACTGTATGTTGCACGTAGCACCAAGTATGATTTATACACATTTTGCGTTTAATCCTTAACTATCGTGATTAAATTTGCGCAACTTATCTGCGGCGTGATCAATTAGATTCGAGTGGTGAACACCAGATCGAAAAGAGAACAGTATTAACTCCGTTTTGAATTTTCTTAGCGTTTTATTCGTAAATCAGTTGCGTTGAAAGAGCAAATTTTGACATTGGATACATGAAATATTGCGTGGCGAGCGACACGAGGCACACAAGCGCGCCAGCCGAACGGTACGAAGCGATCGTTTTGCCCTCGCCGAGAAGAAATGAGAAAGTTTGATATGCGTGTTAATTACCGTTAAAGCACGTGTACATGAGCCGAGGAAGATCGCGAGCACATGTACACGAGCCGAGGAAGATCCCGAGGCACGTGCACACATCAACCGACTAACCGACCGATCTGTCAGTACGCCTCTGCCACGATAATTTATCGGTCTGCCTACGTAAGTTGGAATTCCATTAGTAGCTTATTAATAGCGAGTCCGCTTCAAATAAGCACGTGAGCATGGGTTATGCCGATCGGGCGACGCATCGATCATGCATGCGTGCTCGCTCCAAGTGACGTATGCGGATATTCCGAAATGTCCATCTTTCGTGAATCGGTACGTTATTTCGCAACGCGCTGTTACGAAGAACCTGTGCTCTCATTAGGATGAATTCATTTGCGAATTAATTGTTACAACGACATCGCCGAGAAAATGAAGGGGCAAAAGAGATAGAGAAGAAGAAGAAAAGAACACTCCCTGCGAATTAAATTAATCGTCGCGGATATTGCTCGGAATTAATCGGCAAGATCAAGCTGAGATGGCATTCTGGTGCATTCGCGCAATGCGATTAGATTCCTCGGGCGCATCACACCGATACCGCTCCGTATTCTGCGCTCCTTCATGCGCGATCGGAACTTCGACAATTACGTCTACATTCTAAAATTGGAGAACAGCAATACTATTCGCTGCATTGGAAAACGTACAATGAACAAACAAAGTTTCGTTTCTAAAGATAGATAATACTCTTTGTCATTTTTGTCTTTATTGTAAGACATTATGTTTTTTTATCAGTAAGATATTATAATTATATAATGCAAATTTATTCTTTTTTTTTCTTTTTTTTTCAATCAAAGCTATTCATCATCTAAAAAACGCGTAAAATCTCAAGTCGTTATTGTTGCAAGAAAAAGATTTATTAATATATCGAAAAGAAATAACCACTGCGCCTTACTTTGCACATTGATGCGCAATACAAAATTGCCATAATCTCAAATAATATTAGAATCAGAATCGAAATTCTTTCGAAATTCTACTTTTCAATCCCCGCAGTGCGTGAAACAAAGTAACTCAGTGTTATGGTACCGTATTGATTAATCGGCAGTGCGGCGCGACCCGGAAGCCGCTTCTTCGACATCAAACGGCAACCGCTGATGGTAGAAAAGAGAAGAAAACGATTAGAGAAAGATCCCGTCGTGAAAATGAGCAATGTTATGAGCAATGTTCTGCTTACGAAGTTGATTTATATGATAAGAAAGTGTGCGCGCGATGTTCGGCGATCGATGGACGACAAACAAGGAGACGCGCCGTCGAATCTGACATCCTAGCGCATGAAAATAGAAAAGAAAGCTGCCACAAAACTATACGCGGCGAACGTTTTACGCAAAGTATTCACGAGATTAAGCTAATTAACTTCCTCTTCACGCAAGTCTATTTTTTCCAGAGCTTCATGCCATCCCTGGGTTTTTTCTCTGTTGGCTGATTAGCGAAGCTTAGCTCTTTGATGTTCACGATTGGAAAGATGCTTCCGTAGATTAGCGTCGTCGCGCGGCAATAATCCCGGCAAATCGATGACGACGACACCTTCACCTTTTTCGCGTCCAATGCTTTAGATGCCATCGTGACGCGACCGAGTATCGCGCGAGCCACGCCTCTACGTAAATCGCACGATAAATCGAACCACGATGACGCCGTGTTATCGCCGGAACTCCGCGGCGATCCGTAATAAATTATGCGACCTGCTGCTCGCCAATATCTCCGAGATCGTAAGTAGTAAAGATGGTTAGCCTTCGGTCCGTAAAATCAATCTAGGAAACCGGCACGCTGTTCATTCGGCTTTGAAAACACTCGATTTATGATCATAGTCGGATTGGCGATTGCACATTTTACAGTTGTGTTTGAGAAATTCTGCAGGAAAGTAAACGTAAACAGATTTAAACTTAGATTTAAACTGCGATACGATAATTCGCGGCCATATAGAACTGGCCCGAGACTAAGTGGCTAGTTAAAGCTAATCAGTATCGTCTATCTGGTTATTAATTGGACGCGCGACGACGACGGTTATGAGGCGCGGTTCGGCTTGATAAAACGAGCAATACGGGAGAATACCGCGGACACCGACAGTCGCACTAATCGCGGAAATGGTTGGACTTTTCAACGCGCACGAAAGGTGCGCGGAGAGAAGAAAGTTAGAATTATAGTTTACCTATGGTTTAGCGTGCAAACTCCATTAGAACATGCACAGCAAGCAGAATGAATCTATAAAATAATCTTGAATATATTTAGCTTCCAATGCTGAATTGCATAAGTGAAATATTTCAAAAATCACGCTCTCTTTCTCTTTCTTTTTAATATACCTTCTCTTACAACTTATGAATGTTGAACATAAATAACTATTGGACAAAAATGACATAAGTAAGTAAATACAAATTGTAAAATAGTCAAGACATAAAATAATAAAGAATTGCAATTATTCATTAGATTATGTTGCTCTTATTACAAGAAATCGTGATTTTAAATCGAATCTTCCATTCGAATGCTGAGTCAACGCTATAAATAGCAAACGCATATCTTTTTAAATTCAATAATAATACGTTAAAAATATACTGACTAGGAAGTGCATAAAATACAGATAATGCTACGTATGTGTGCGCGTGTGTGTTTCGAACATAATAACTTCATATAAGAATAATCTGCGTCGAAGTCAAAGCCATCGGGATGGCTTAAAAATCGCAGAGAATATGCGCCGTGAAATAACCTAACGACTCCAGGGCCCACCGCGATGAATGGTGCCCCATGAGGGTCATATTTATCCATCGACGAGCGCACGGCGGAACTCTGAAATTGCCTTGTTCTCGTGGTACAAACGGCCGCACGCGAGTACGACTCCAGACTCTCTCTCCCTTTCATGACAGCGACTGTTGCATCTATATAGACTAGGAAGCGTACTATTGTTGACACTATTACTCTATTCTGTTATTACTAATACTTTTCTTAAAAAATGATATTAATGGTATATTCATGTAACATATAGAATAATACTAAAAATGCACATACTGCAATATACATTATTATAATACCATGCGGATGAACACGATATATTATCTGAATATATAGTATTTTACTATAACAAAGAATATTTCTCGGGAGAGAGGGAATTGCGAGCCGCGAGAGAAATCGGACGCCGAAAAATCAGTCTATAATTTAAGTTTCTTCGCGCATGATCAATAGTGCGCACGATTTAAATTAAAAGGACGCGATTGTGAGATAGGCTCGTTTTGATTCGATCCTTTGATGATCACACATCCGAGCGAAAAGCGTATAAGCATTACGTACCAGCTGGCCAATTATAGACGACGCAGTGTTTCGAAATCAACGCCAGTTTGTAATTGTCATAATGAGGACGATATTGTTGCCGCGCGTCAATTACCCGACGAAAATGTGGTGGCGACCGACGACTATAAATACGGCAGCTTTCGCGAGTCGAGGTGTAATTGCCGGCTGTCATGTATCGTCGATTGTGGCGTATATCGAGTATCCGTATATCTATAGAGTCTCGTGGCGCAGCCTGGTCCTCTTGTTCCCCGATATTTCCCAACCATCGGAATTACGACGGTGATTCTGAGACGGCTGAATCGCGTTCGTCGCGATTGGTTTGCTCGTAAGAGCCGCGAGTTATCTTTCAAGAACCTCGTGTCATTTATCATTGTCTTGATCTAAACGTTTTTCGAAAAAACTGCCCGTGTCGATTTTTGGAGCAGATTTACGAATGCTCTATACATATATCAGCTTATCAAGCAAAACTATTTATTCGAGGATATATTTGCTAAGAAAACTATATTACGTTAAGCAATATTTCAATATGTATAAATTACGTTTATATTACTTAGCTGTTACTGACGCCGAAATTATCCGATTGGAAACGAAATACGAGTATCAAAATATATGTACTATCGAATACCAATTATGTGGATCGTGGGCAGGAATAAGACTCGCTGAAAACGATAACGACGGGCGCAAATCCGCGATGACCCGAACGAAACGTAGGTAGGTACATTACATATATCCGCCGATCTGCTCCTCGGCTCGTATCGCCACACCGTATTACCGTACGCGAGATTAATAGGGAATAAGCGGTGGATTCGCCGGCACTCTCGAGTTTGTAATCACGGCATATCTGTCGGTGCACGAGCGCGGCGATGCTCGCGAGCGAGTAAACGAGCGTCCAGCCGACCGACCCCCGCGATTTCCGCACGCGAACTACGCGGCCCCGAAGCGACAACAGTTGCGGATACCACCCGTACTTCGAGATAGATTAACGCCTACTGTACGTAAGTAGATAAAATCGGAGCAGCATCGAAAAATTTATTTATGTCGATAATAGATTGGGCATAGATTCCAAAGGGGCACACTATTTAATATGTAGTTAATTACAACATTGTTTTGTAAATTTAGGTTGGAATAATGAACTAAATAAAAATGCTGTGAAAATTTGGAGAATGTCGGAAAGTGTCGAGGAGAATCAACTTCAGCTACTGAACACAAAATACTATAATTCTATTTATTTTAAATTTAAAGAAAGAAATCAACAATCTCTTTAAATTTGTTTTTCGATAGCTTAACAGCTTTAACGCATTACGATTCACAAATACAGCACCTATTTTTCATGGATTACTCTGAGAGGCAGTTGCTTTCAGAGTAGCAATTGCACAGAGTATGGTAACCGAAACCCTGTTACGCGTGCATCGAGCCGTGATATAAACGCAATTAGTCCTGACACGGAGATCAGACGACGTCATATCGGGGCTACTTCTGCGGATGATCCGAGCGCGGCCGCGTATTCGTCGAATTGCCGCAAGCGCATAGAAACAACCTGTCCCTTCGGGTGATATCGAAAACGCGATAACGTTGCACCGATGCATTACGGGCCAGGTGAAGCGCTGATTTCTCAAAGTATCATACGTACACTTATACGGTCGAACGGAAATTAATAGAAGGATGAACAATATTAACAAAAGTTCTTAGTATCTTTTCAGAGCAACCACAGCAAAATGCGGTCATTTAACTTTCAACCATGTTTTCTGCCGTGAAAAACACATTTCGGACAAACACGTGAAATCAAATTATTGTTATATTTCAGAATCCATAAAATCAAGAAAGGGAACCCGAGCTTAGTTAGCGATCAAGAATTGGGTAAAATATTCTATGAAGAAAATCGAAACGTAAGAAAAGATATCCGTTCGGTATATCTCTGGAAAGCTCAGAGAGCGAGAGAGAGGAAGAGAGAGAGATAAAGAGAGAGAGAAATGCAACAGCGGCGATCGCGCGAATTCCAACGCGACTCGCCTGCATCTGTGCCCTCGACTCGCGCCACATGCCCTTTCCTCGTTCCCCGCGTATCGACCGGCCGTGTAACCCGCTTTGCGTTCTGTGCAAATACGAGTAAGCCGCGTAACGGCGCCGGCGATATTACGGATTGCCGGCATCGTCGAGATTCGCGCATCGGCGGATGCGCTTCGTTGTTGCATTCGCCGTTCGATTCATTCGGGACGTTTCCGCAGCAGCAGCAGCCGCCAAATCGAATGCCACGATTCCCATCTCGCTCTCTCACGACCGCGCTTTATGCACTTTGCCAGGGCGGCGGGAGGGAGCCTGGGATTGAGACTAGGGTATTAGGGAGTTGAGAGGAGAAGAGAGGGTGCATGTATATACATGTACGCGTATGCGTGTGTGCGTGCGTGTGTGTGTGTTGTGTGTGTGTGTGTGTGTTGTGTGTGAGTGTGAGTGTGTGTGCGTGTATGCAAGCGCACGGCGATGGGTAGGTCTCGTCATTTCGTTGGTCTTCTGTGATGATGACGTGTTCCGTGTGTTTCGCGGAATGCCACGAGCAGCTCTCATTGTAACGGAGTTAGGCCCGCGGGCCACTCTCGTCAGAATGCGCGCCGTTGCACTCGCGTTTTCCCCGCGTGTCTCCCATCCCTCGATCCCGCTTCATCTCTCTTCGCTCTCCTCTCGTGCCTCGTCCTCGTGCAGCTCGGTGCAACCACGCCGTGTCGAGCTCAGCGTGGGCGCCCGCGCCGCGCGCGGCTCTCGCTTGGGCAGGTGGATGGTTACCCCGCGGCGATAACACCGCGATTGCACACGCACGATCGCGCGCACATGCACGCGCGCAAGTGCGTACGCACATACGCGTATACGCATCTCGGATACGCGAGTTACATTTGCGAGCGCTGCGGGCCGGGCGCATCATTGTAATGATCCGCTTTTCCGTCGTTCTTGTTACGCGCAGACGTGAGATGTTTTGATTTTGGATTATGAGAGCTGTTCTGCGCGGATGATTAACTGCAGAATACCGAGTACATACTTTTCAAATGGTAATGATAACGACGCTTAAACTTTTAAGAAGTATAGTAACGCTTGAATAGTTTTCTTTAAACGAACTTCATCAAAGTGTTTTATCAAGTAATTTAACTTTTATTATGCCAAGATTATTGACATTTCTAATTTAATGTATATTAACATTTTAATATTTACTAAACATTTTATGACAAAATGTATTTAAGTGTTGTTTAGATAACAACACGAGAAGATATTTCATTGGTTTTACCTCTTTTCAAAGTGATTTTTAAATCAAGTTACTTAAGCGTGCACGTGTCTGATATATCGCGTTTTATTTATGACAGCATAAGTCATGTGACTCAGCGTTTGAATAATTAAAATTCGAAATCTTGATTAGTGTCTGGTTTGTAAATATTTTAGAATGTCGTTCCAAACGAGACACGCGCCATGGCTTAGTCATTAATATATTGCGAATTTATACTGGCAAATACAATCCATGAAATAGTAAGATTTAGAGAAAAAAAGTATTAAACACTTTATTTTTTATGATATTCCTTTTGAAAAGAGAACGACATCATGCTATTGTTCTTCTCATAAATCAACTTTTCTCTCTCACGCTCTCGATGTCCATGTATAATACCTGGCACAAGAGAATCAGACAGAAAATTGATGTTAAAAACTTATCTACCGGCTCTAACAGATTGTGTGAGGTACCTACGGAGAGTCAACTTCATCTTCGCGATCGTGACTATGAACCTCAATATTATTCTTATCTATAACATGGCTAAAGAGGAAAGATCAACCATTTGTTATTCTTCTCAATTTCGTAGAATATATTGTATTTTTTCTAGTAGTTCTCTCTCTCTCTCTCTCTCTCTCTCTCTCTTCAGTAAAAAGTTCTCTATTTCGAGTGTTTTTTAAAGCAATCAACTTAAATAAACTACCTATTTATCTATGTATCTATCCGTTTAAACTAAACAAGACCAACGACAGATTAATGACGCAGCATCATACAAACGATCGCCGCAGGCAACGAAATCAGTATAACGCAAGCACAATAACTGCGATCCAGTTAACTGGAGTCCGTTTCTCGATGTAATGTTCACGCCTCGAAGTATCGGAAATAAACCTTACACTCGTGGATAATCATCGATACTCGGAAGTGTAGAAGAACGGTGGAAGGAGCGGAAGGCGGACGTCTCTCGGCGCCGAGACAATTAACGATCGCTTATTCTTTCGATATCGGTGCATACGCCGAAGCCTGAGCCGCGCGCCGATCCGTGGGAGGCTCTTCTTGGCGAACACAATAAATGGACGGTGGTCTAACGCTTTGTTGGGAGTGTAAGAGGTTTGTTTGTGCTCTCTTCGTGGTCTCGGGAGCCTGGAAGCATGTGCGGTGATTGCCGTAACCATCGGGCACGCCTGCCTGCCTGCCAGCCTGACTGGCTGCTTGACTGCCTTGTTCGCTCGCTCTCACTCGCTCACTCGCCTGACCGCATCGGATATACTCTTCTCCGGCCTATCTGCGGCAATGCGCTGCGAGTGCGAGGCGCACATGCTGCTGCATTGCATTGCGTTACACTGTCGCGGTTGCCAATGTATCACCTATCTACCTGCTCGCGACGTACTGGGTATCCTCTTTCCAACTTCCTCCCCTCTTTTCCTTGACTCTTCCTCAATCTTTTTGCCTGATGGCGAATCTTCGTCCTCGCATTTTCACGGCTATCTATGACTTTTAAGATACATCCCTTTATTCTAGACATAACAAGAAACTCAAATTTCGAGTTTGGGAAAACGTTGCCACTTGTAATTTTTGATTCTTTTTTCTCCAATTCTATCGTATCGAGTAATGCAGCTTATTTTTTTTTATTTCCGATACTTTAACGGTCCATCTTATTGCATCTTGTATAAACGCGTCACGCTGCTTGCTTCGATCGCTCTTTTTCTCGTTCTCTCGGCTTGTCCGCGACCGTAGCGAGGTGACTCACTCGCGGCGAGCGGCGCGAGCACTTGTCGCGAGTATCCGCGAATGCCCGGCCACTGTCGGGAGGAAAGGGTGCTCGGGTACGTCGCATTCGAGCGATACTTGCGCAAAGTGCTTTTACGCGCACTTGTGTGTATGCACGCGGTCGCGATACCGGTTCGGCGACGCGACAAGCATTGAGTGCGCTGCGCGAAATCACTGTCAAACGCTTACTTAGGATGTATCTCGCTAACGTCAACTGACGTGAATTTTAATCTGACGAGTTTTTTGTCTCCATAAACAAAACATTTACCGTTGATTAAAATTTTCATTATGCAAGATGTTTCAAACTCATAACACAATTTCAAAAGAACGTCTACTAATTTCTCATTTTTATTATAACGTGATTTTTTTTATTTCTCTATTTTGCTGTTAGCTGGAAACCTTACCGCACATCTGTTCAATATATATATGAATGATCTAAGAAGTTTATATGTGCTCAACAAACGGCGCGATACTTCATTCGAAATCTCACATTTCAGACATGCGTTTATTAAATCTTTTATTTTTGTGAGAACAAAGCAAGATGCGGAGTCGTTTGCATATTGATTGTGACTTTCGATGAAGTGACGTAAGCGCGCAACGATCTGGCGTGAGAACTCACGGCTTGACCGCAGTTTTCATCGCAACGTAACGGCTCGTTAGAGACAATACTCTCGTGTGTCGGTCTTCTGTGAGCATATTCCGCGTGGGAGTTAACTCGAGATCGAATCTCGTTCAATTTCGTCGGCTAGTTAATAGCCATGATTCTACGTAACGGCTCGGTGTCCGCATTTTTAAGCGTATCATTAACTCCGCAACACAATAGTGCATTGAAACAGTAAACTTTCGATTACTCGATTATTTACCGCAATTTACCTCTTCGCCGTCGGGAATCTATGAAATTTCCTCGTCACGTGAAAGTTGCTCCGATAACCGTGCGACAATGGACTTTAAAACTTCTCCGCGTAAATATCTAATCTTAAAAGCTCAACCGTTTAGAATATATTTTTAATTTTATTTATCTATTTATATTTTTTAATTTTTAATATAGTATCTAAATAAGATTCTAAATAATGTGAAACAGCTAAATTAATTCTTAAGATGTATATAAAATAAGTTTGCAAGAAAGATAATATGAAGAGCAACCGAGCGTGCTCAATGACAGAAAATTACGAGTAATTTTTCGTAATATTCTATTTCAAGGAATCCATCTTTGCATAACGGAGATAACAGCATATTCGTGATGAATCAAAAGCAACATGGCTCGCAGTTTGATGTTTTCGTCCGGTCCGGTCTGGTTTAAAAAAAGAGAAAAAAGAAGGGAAAAAGAGGAAAAGAAAATTCATACGTCTGCGTGTTCCACGGCCATCTTCGACGACGTCTGGCGTTTCATCGTCATGCAAATCACAGCCCGTCCGAAGAGGTGGACGCCAGGTTCGGGATTCACATTATCGAGGGTTAAGCGGCCGCTGTGCACCGGGTAGGCAGAGAGCGGCCGGACCACGCGAGGAAGAAGAAGGGTCCAGGGCCCCCGGTTGTTCCCCACGGTCCCGCGGACGTTCGCGCGGCACACGTGGCTCATATACATCGCACATGTCGATCACGTTCGGCTCGGTCATTATCATTGATCATCCGCCGCCTTTCCGACGGAAAGGCCGGTCCGCGGCCTATCGGTTAATTGCCGCCGCGGCATCGATCTTCCCGGCGCAAAGTCATAAAGCCACGTACTCTGGCATAGGGATACGTACGATGCTTAATTCGATCGAGCGTCGATATTCTCTCCCATTCGATAACGTGTTACACGAACATTTCGCATTTTGCTGTATCAGTATCGTTCGTGTCAGCGAGGGCAAAAATAATAAATCAAAGATATAGGGAAAAAATTAATTTGGCGAAAAATCCGGAAAAAAATTCGCAACTCTCTCGTATCTCTCTTCGTATCTCTCTTCGTTTACCAGCCAGCCGCCGCGCCGATCGCAGGCTGGCGCGTTTATCGTCGCCGACGAAGATATTTCTCACTCTTTATTAATCGAGTCCTTCGGAATTACCGTGGCAATTAATGTACGCCGCTCGCTACGCTATTAACGCGATCGTACATACGTTTCGCGCGCGGCATTAGGAAAACCGTAGATAACAGAGACTCGCGCAAAAGCCTGTTTTCTCCCTCTTTCCCCGGTATGCTGACTGCAAAGCGATTAACGCGAAATCGATGATCGCCGTATACGGCGGCCACCACATTGTTCCCGTCACTCGCGAGAAACTGAAAGCTTCCACCGTGCGTGTTAATATCATCGCATCTTTCGCAAGACTCTAGCCATTAGTCAATCCACTACATTTTGTGAATTTTGTCGCCGTGCGTTATCCGAGCGCACGTAAATCATTCGTGAAAATTTATATAGATTTTGACGGACGCAGATTATACATACAATCATATCATTGCGTAATAAATTGTGCGAGCTATGTAAGAGACTAACATCATCATGTTCGCGAGCAATATTCATCTTGAAAAATAAACAAAACGTGAAATTGTGCTTAAATTTTTAATTCTTTTAAAATATGATTGTGATCTAATCTTCTTTCGTATTCTTGTTCTTCTTTATACGTGTCACGATTGTTATTGCACAAAATCGACGCGCTTGAAAAGTATTAGATATTTAATTTAACATTTTGAAACGTTTAGATATCATAAGATACCTATGCCTTTTTTTAAATATCTCTGAGCGTGTTGCTCTGTGGCTTGTACGTGAAATGTCGCAATGATGTCACTCGTCGCTTTCACCGGCGCTGGTGACATTTCATTAAACGTTCATTAGGAACCGAACGTCGCGCTCGTCGATTAAAATCTGGCTCTGCTAGATCAAATCGCTCGTTTCCGTGTCCCTATATATATACGAGCGGGTTTCAACCTCACGGGATAGATTCGAGAGCTTCGCGATACGATCTTGTACCCGCAATAAATTCCGAAAGTCGATCGCTAACAGTCGATAATTACACGCGCCCGCGTATTCACTTAGGCTTTCTCGAATAATCGTGTTTACGGCGATGACGCGCGATAAGCGCTGTGTAATGTAACGATGTAGATTGCGATATATGATGCTGAGCACGAAATATGCATTTTAATTCTGTGCCCTCAAGAATTTTTATACTTTACGATGACGCGTCCACCTATTATGACACGGACGTCAACATATCTTTACGCTTTTTAGTCAGCCGATCTTTTTTAGTTGAAAAAAAGTGAAATTTGCTTGAGGCAAATTCGATATGTAAAAAAATGCCATTAAAATTAAAATTAAAATTAGAGCTTCTAAATATTAAAAGAAATAAAACGTTTGTATCAAATTAATTTGAAGCTATCTGTTTATATAAAATGTTCTACGAGGCTAAATAAAAATCTTAGCAACTTTTCTCTAATAAACTTAAAAAATCGATTTTTTTCTTTGCAAATAATTTAGAATTGGTATAGCAGTGATTAGGAGAGCGTATCTATCACTGCATCTCGAAATCGCGCTCGCAGGTGAGGTATTGCCGGTAAGTGGTATTGCCGGTCGATGTCCGGTGTGCCACTCGGGAGATCTGCATTCAACCGTCGGGGGTTAAATCGAATAACCTCGCGGCGTCGCATTCAAGGGCACCGTGAAACGATCCCACACGATTTCTCTCGCGTGCGCGCATGCCGCCCGCGTCATATGTTTTGAGCGAGCGAGTCATGACGCTTAACCGAAGCGAATGAGGGATTTAGAAGGCACGTTACACCTTCGCGAAGCGCTACGAATCTGCGGCAATCCGTTCCGAAGAGATTTAATGTTATCGATATCCCCGCCCTTCCATATTATTTAACGCTGTTTCAATTTACCTTTGTAAATGGCACATCCTTCATAAATGACCGATATCCCGTTATATATTATGTATAATATTATAATTGTGTTCTCTAATACATATATGCATGTACATATGAAAAAAAACTGCTTATTGCACATAAAACACATTGAGAAATAAACAAAAAAATGACAGTACTTTCCTTGAATGGTGTTGTACGTTTATTGTCACTTTTATTTCTTCACGTAGACTGATGATATTAATAGTAAAAGTTTACAAGTAAGGAGTGGAAATATCAGAGAATGCAATATATATAATATTGTCGCTTATTCCTTCTGTTACTTTCATTCTGCAATTGATATTTATCGCTATTTAATTAAAATGAAATTCATGAAGTATTACTACACGTAAGCCGTAAATTGAAACAGCAGTGCTTGGCGCAACAAGCCATATTTTAATCTAGTGGTGACTAATATCGGTTGGTTACATACTCCTTAGTGGCAAGTTTGCTACAAATAAGTCGCACACATAAGTAGGAATGCTTGTGTAACGCAATGTGACTAATATGACCGGTTACATTCTTGGATTGGTTATAATCGTCATTGTACACATTCGTGCGTCCGCGTTCTTTCTAGTTGACCAATATATTTCGAAACTTCGAAATTAATAATATCGATTCTCAAGATTCTCGTCAGACTGAACCGAACCGAACCGAATGATACCACAATTCATCGAGATCACGGAAGGAGACTCCAAGACAATCTCTTTTTATTATCTAACCTTAGGTGAAGAGTACTGCAGGTATATGCACACACGATAACCTGTCGAGTTCGTGCCGGTTAATATGTCGCCAGAGGCGTCGCTCGCGTTTGCCATGCGCGGAAGCACTATGAAGAGCACTTCGTAAGGAGTAACGAGAAAAGAAGGAGAACGGGAAGAGAAACGCGAACAGACGAGATAAGGAAGGAGGTCGAGAAACAGGCGACCGGCACGAAGGACGAGCCATCATGAAGATGAACGCGAGGAGCTGAGGACGCGAAGTGAAAGACGGACCGAGATGAAAGTTAAAGCAGGAGCGAAGAGAGAGAGAAAGAGAGAAAAAGAAAGATGTAGTTGCCCTAATAGATTATTAATTTACACGTCGGTTCTCGCGTGAAAGGATGATAATATAGAGAGAAAGAAAAAGTGAGAGATAGAGAGAAAGAGAGAGGTGCCATCTTTGCACGTCGAACAAGGTGGGGCTCCATGCGCCCCGGCACCACACCTGTCCCAAACCCGTCTCGCTTGATTATCTTGCATTATGCAAAATACGTTTTTTATCACGCGCGCATCCCCGTAATAAACGGTTGTCCAGGCGACGGTTGACATAATGCGCCAGCTATTACCCGGCCCGGCGAATTGAGCCTTTTCACTTGACAAGCGGAGGAGCGCGATGCACACGAGTGGCGGTATACGAGAGCCGAGGTGATACGCCGGGTGCGCGCGTATAGTACCCGTAAGCGGGATATCGACACGCTGATATCCCGCTTCTCGAGTTTCGGGCCTCGGGTGGAGATGTAATTCACTCTCTCTCGCGCCGCGCCACGCCGCGCTGCACCGCGCCGTGCCGCTTCCCGTGCATTTAACGAACTCCTTGATTATTTTCGCTGACGCGGCCGATACACTCCGAGAGAAAAATGTACTCTGACCGACCGTAAATTCGCGCCGATCCGGTATTTACGGTCATCTCGCGCCGATCGGCGCACGCATTGCCATTCCGATCGCTCGGCGGCTCTTAGTGTGTGTACAGCTCTTCTTCATACTTGGCAGAATCATTCTTTGCAAAGTAGAATGCTTGAAAAAGATTAATTTCTAAAAATAATTCAATAATGACATTTGCAGAAAATTTGTTAATTTAATTGACACAATTATATATTTTTTTAATTAGAAAAATTATGTAATAACTTTGATAAAGTATGATAGTTTATATTTTGTCAAATTTTATCAATTTTAATAAATATTTAATATATAGCTGTTATCGTAAACTGCCTCCTGAATTGTTCGAAACTTGTACCGCAAAGTAAAAGCAAGAAATTGCGAGTAGAAGAAAGGAAGAAGTAAAAAATGATTGTATTCAACCTTGTTCGCGCTTTTTGCAGCCATCGATATATTATTAATTTCGCAAATGACGAATATATCGAATGATCGTCCGTCGCGCGCATGTTAATTAGCAAATTAAATTGCGAAAACGAAAGATTTCAATGTAGTCAACACATCATCTTTCTTTTTCTCCTAACTTTCGTCCCTTTCTACCTACTTTCGCGTATCCCGCACAGCCACCTGGCTGAACGTTGAATTTATCACGTTATTAATCCGCGGCTGGATATCGAGAAAGAGAAAAAAAGAGAAAAAAGAGATTTCTTCGGAATGGACGACGGATTTATGCGATGCATCAGAAATTTTGTATTTTGCAAGACGGCGGAGTAACCGGCGTTCTTTGATCTGTATAAGTTACTCTCTTCGCGATAAAGACGTCAAAAGAACTCGCAACAGCCTCGATTCCACAGCTTGATAAATTCGTCGGAGGAATGGAAGAATCGCTTCGTATGATAAGAGAAAGTTGAGAATATCTATTAACTTGAATAGCTCAAGCATTTTCCCCAAAAGTAATAAAAAAATATTTTTTTAACCTTCAACAATTTAATTAAAACTGTTATTAACTATAGTTGTCTTACAACTATCACATGCACAATAATATAATATACATTTAAAATATTTCATTTTCTGCAAATATTAAATGCTACCTTTAAATGGTTAAGCCAGATTTCAGTCCAAAATCATACTTGCCAAGCTTACCTTTTCCTCAAATAATTAAGATATGTATTCAAATAATTAATTATAAATATAGTATCTAGTACTTAATTATTTTTTATATCTGGCACTCATTATTCATTTACCTATAATTTATATATCATTTTTTTCCGCGAAAAATTTTTTTCCAATACTCCTTGTTATATGAGATAGCAAGGAGTATTGGACAGATGATACGTAATCGTTTTCCCTCACGTTAGGTAAATGGGAGGAGCGCGCATTTTACCAGACCAGAGCACCTCGAGGTGGACACGCTCGCCGTAAAGTACGGACGAGCTCGCGAGTCGCGAGGTAAGTTGAAACGAATGGATATATGCAGCAATATATGTGTACGAACCGGCGCGCGATCGCGCGGCCAGAGGCGATTAAAGAAAGCGACACACCGCATATGTCACAGCGTTCACACGCCCCGGCACCGACACCCACCGCGCCTAAGCGGTGATAGTAAGTCGCTCTCCTCCGCGGCTACACGCGGCCATAATCTCGCGGTTCTCTCGGCCCGACACGGACGGTAGACAGGAATGGTCGACCGGTCGATCTCTGCCTCGTTTCCCGCTCTCGCCCTACCCCTTCGCTTTACTTGGCCCGCTCGTGACTGCACCGGACTGCACAGTGCACGGATGCAGGTAGCTCTCTCTCTCTTTCTCTCTCACCCCTCTATCTTCTGGATGACCTCGTGCAATGCGACCGGCAAGTGCACGTCCGCCCTTCGGGAGCTCGCCTGCTCGATCCTCGGGCATGTACGAGAATCGCTCGACAGGTTCTGCGATCGCGATGAACGACGCGGAGAATTACACGGGGTCTCCTGGGAATTCTGAGCTAAATTTAATGAAAAGACTTCTATTAAACGTGTCCTATGTAATTTTATTTCTGTTAAACGGGTTCATTTCCCATCTACTTAATTTTATTATAACAATCATTAAGCTTCTTATTCACTTTATCGAATTTCCCTCTCTATGGTAATACGTTCCAATGTTTTTATCTTCGTTTCGATGAGTTTCATCGCGGACAACCGGTAACGGCGGTAACAATGTGCCGAGATAATCTTAGTGAGATTAATGTGCGCGTCCAGAGATAATCAAGTCTCTTCGTTCCCGCCGTTTCTGAACTCGTGACTGCACCGCTCCATAGAGGCAGGTAGCTCTCTCACATAACATCTTTTCGCGTGTTATGTAAGGCGATTTCGCTGATAATCAACAAACTTTTATCGCCGACCGTTTTGTTTAGTTTTACAAATTTCCACCGCCATGATAAGCCATCTCTTATTTTCATTCCTTCACAAGGAAGTCCATAAATAACGTTCGGAAGTAATTCTAAGGGAATTAACGACCGGCAGGGATCGTTCTCCGGAGTATCTGAGATCGTGACTGCATCGATGATAGATGTAGGTAGCTCTCTCGTGAGTGACCTCGTACAATGACAGGTGCACGCTCACCTTAGAGAGTTACCTCCGTTCCAGAGAAGTTTTCGTTTGATTTGATTGTGACTTTATAGCGATCTGAGACTCGATAATCCAGCCGCTGACAATCCAGATGATGATTCGTCGATCATGCAAAACGTGAGTTTCATCAAAACCGTCATTACCGTTCGACGGTTATGGCTTTTTTCGCACTTTTATCGATTTCCAATTCGCAGATCTCGATGCTACGTTTCTCTCCTCGAGCCGGAGCAGCTCAGCTGCGGACAGCTGGGTAACCACCTAAACAATGTTCGGAGATAATCCCGCCGGTCGTTCGCCGTATACGGCGGTTGCTAGAACGCAATTTGCAACTATATGCACAGTGCGTTCCCCGCGTAGCCACGTAGTAAAGTACAAGTAGAACTGTACGAAGCAAAGATGAGAAACCATCCAATATCCGATCAGAGTGAAGGGCGAGGAGAAGGCCGCGGGGGAGGGAAGACAGCAGGAAGGCTGCTGCGGGTCATTGAAAGCATGGCAAAAGGACCAACGTTGTCCAGTATGTTCCGGTAGATGCATCGCGGGGAAAAAGAAAGAGAGAAAGATAGGCACGATAAGGAGGAAGAAAGAGATGAACCATGCATCGGTCGTTGAAGATGTCGAAGAAAGACAGGGAGGGGGAAGAGAGAGAAAGAGAGTGAGAGAGAGAGAGAGAGAGAGAGAGAGAGAGATCATGAAACGCGCGCACAGACACAGCAACCGTAAAATAAACAACCTGGTAATAAACCAGCAGCGATGTCCAGCATTGTAAATTACCCCGGCAGAGGCCTAACGCGGAGCCGCGTTTTATGGACCGCCCCGCACAATTCCCGGATCTGCGATGATGGCTCAATATCCTGCCGGTATTTTGCGCTCGCAAACACATATACATATATATATGTATGTACTATATCTATATAATACATGCATAAATAATAATAATCTATATTACGTTTGTGCGTTGTATTCGCATGTACTAATACGATTAGCAGGCTGAATATACATATATAAGATTGTCTCGTGTATATGCAGGAGAAGCGTCTTTTTCTTACTTACAAAGATATTTGATTATAGATGCATGTTCTACTTCTGTATAGATACGACTTTTTTATTGTATTTCAAAAATTCATATATCTTTATAAAGTCCATTTTTCACGGCTGATGATAAAAGTCAACGTAATATAAATATACCATATAATGTAATATTAAATATAATATAAATATATTAGATACTGTCCTTCCTCTATATACCAAGATTCTATTTTTTAAAATTTTGGAGAAACGTTATATTTATCTCCTAATTTTTTTATATCAATGCTTAATTTGTACTTAATTCCTGGACGAAAAGTTGTAGCTTCTACAATGAATCCGACTGATAAACATCACAAATGCTTGTTTCTTGAATAATGTACGAATCGCGATCGTTCCTGAATTTTGTAGTAAGGTGAAACCGGTGATGCACTCGTTATGGTTTCCTACGGTCGTCGTCGTCTTCGTCGTCGTCCTCGTTGTCGTTGCCGAGTACGTACCACGTACGCGGCATGGTACGTGCGCACACGTGTGTATGAGTCGCCTCTCACGTGCATCGGGGCGACACGCACCGTTGATAATATCTTTAATTACCGGCACCTCGCCGAGGAGGGGCCCGGCCAACGTCTCGGCCAATGACAGCGTGCAAGCCGTGCAGTCTGCGCGAGGCTGCCCCTCGATAAAGCTGCACCGCGAGGTTCCCGGAAACTTAATAATGGCAATTACAATTCGGCCATTCGAGTTCACCGCTTTACACAGGCTGACTCTTAATTGCGTGCAATAACAGAGTTGCCGCAAGTCTAAAAAACTTTAAAAAAAATCACAAGGAAGTCAAATAATATTGCAAACAACCGGAGCAAACACATCCAGGGAAAAGTGCGAAAAATCACTGCAATTTGCCACTACGATGAATACAGGCGAAGTAATTGATTCATTATTATAATATCTGATTTATTAATAAATTATATTAATTAGTATTAATTACATTTGTTAATATTAATTACATTTATTAATTAATATTAATTGCAATATGCATCTATTCCCTCGATGATATGACAGATATCACTGTTAAAAGAATTATAAAAAGATATGTTAATAATATGCAAGAAATCTACTCTCTTTTATACATTATGTATTTACATAATATTTTCTATTTTTTTAGACATGGTATATTACGGTATATTATATTCTACTTTATTGTAAGCAACCAAAAATTATTCTAAATAATGCGTGCATAACCTATAATAATACGGTTTAGAATACTTATTATTAGCCATAATTAACCTTCCGTCTGTATACGTTTTTTTACACTCTTGAACTGTATACGTATAGACCTGTCACATTTGACGCTATTTTTTCCTACTTTAAAGTATTTTTAAAAATCTGAAAAAAATCACAAAACGTCTGTCTACATTGTAATTAACGATTTTATAGTCATTTTGATAAACATCGTTTATTTAATATTTTCTGGCTCGCAAGTTTTACAGTTATGAGTAGATATCATTTTGGCTCGGACACCGTAGACCCACGATAGAAACAGAGGGTTAAATCATATAGTTAATTGTTAGCATATATCTTTCTGTTTAATTAGGGTTTGTATTTTCTTCAACATCTTCATTATCTTGCTTGAAATTCAAGCAGAAATCTGAGGATTAAGTCCACGATAAATTAAAGCTTAATAAAAGTTAATGTACATTTTACATTTTATATCCTGCAAAAGACTTACGTCTTATATAGAAGCTATACGTAAATTGCTCAAAATATGAGCAGAGATTTAAATATAAATCTTTTAGGGAATAATATATGATAATCGTTTTGTACATGGTGTCAATTTGTTGCATCATTAACATTACAGTACAGTTTAGTTAATGTAATTGATATTATATCAATGATTGATTGAGATCGCGATATTTAAGTGTTAATGCGGATTTACGAGATCGATTAAATTAACGCGTAATCCGCGGAGATCCGATACTTTTACATGATTTACGTATGTATCGGGACTGTGCACACATGCTCGTTATGCGCGACCGGACGAAGGTGGGTGTTTACGCTTGAGCCGTGTGAAATCGGCCATTGTTGAACATGCCATTAAATTAATAGCACGAAATTATTGCTGAAATTAATACCGCGCGGAAAGTCAATTACGGTTAACCGAATCTGATTTAAAATATGCAACGGCGCGATTTAAAATTCATGAAGCGGTATATTAAACATCACCCATGATATTCAAAATACAAACATTTGTTAACATCTAATACGAAATTTAACGTACTTAAAAAATGTTATACATTAAACTGGATCAAATTCACCTCGAAATCTAGGTAATTAAAATTTTGAAAACATGGATTGTCTCAACGATCTCATTTAAAGGGATATCATTTATTATTACTGAAAGTATAGAGAGTTATTACTCTCAACCATGCCATACAATTTTCAATTGTAAACTCTTTGATGAAGCTAAAGTTAAATTTGCTTTGACAAAGATTTGTGGAATTGTAGTGGTCTTCTCGACTGAAAATTTAATATAAATTTTTTTATTATAGTTGTAATTTAATAAATTATTTGTCATATTATTGTATTTGTTATTTATATTCTTTATACAAATTATTTTCCGTTTGCGAAAAGTACAAGCGTTTTCTTCGCGAATCTTATCGAATGAACATTAGCAGAACAAATATCAATCGTGTGAGGAGGCTCGTAGTTGCGTTGTCCGGAAACGACCAAGCAGTCAGCGCTCTCGCAGTCAGCGGCGATTCGCGGACCGTTACCGATGTTAAATGCGCGCTGCGGCATCCGAGGACGCGGACTAATGCTCGCGTCCTCTTCGTGTACGGCCGCGACTGCTACCGCGATGCAAATGCGGCAGATTCCGCGGGACCACCACATAATGAATCCACTTTGCGCCACGAACACCGGCCGGCGTGTTTCTCCGTCGCTTTTTTTTCTCTCAGTCGTTTCCATCGGCTGCATCTCGCTGCGCGCATTGCTCTATCTCTCTCTTTTTCTTTCTCTCGAGTGCCGCCGTCCCTCACCGTTTTTATTATTCCCGTCCGCATCCACACGCTGTCGCTCCCTTGCCGCGCCGCGCGCAGCCAAGCGGCACTTAATGAAATGTCACAGGTGTCCTACCGATTGCCGAGTTAAATGTCGCCGGCTTCTCATACCCCGCCTCTTCCTTCGGCACCGCGGCCGCGGGATTTCGACTTTGCGCGATGGAATGCGGCGGGGTTGCACCGCGGACGATAAAATTGCGTCGGCAGGCGGAGGAAGGGAAAAACCGTTTTCTCGCGCGACAACGTTCCGCTTGAGAAGTTACGCAGCATTCGATGAAAGAATGCCTATCTGTTACGATTTTAACAGTGTACAAATGTATCGCGCGATACCTTTTCCAGTTTAAAACATTCTTTCATTCCTTCGCTATCTTTGACTTGCTGATTCCTATCATAGCAAGTTTCAGAATTAAAATTGTTCTCCGCAAGAATACATATTATTGTTAAACAGATAACGAGGTTATTATATGTGTATTTTATGGTGTTCAACTTCTATCTCACTGTGTGCGATACTCCCCTAAAAATACTTCGTCACCGTTGCTGGACTCGAAGGTACCGCGACTCTCACCCGAGACCAGCGCGCCTTATCAAACGGCGACAGACGTCGCGCGCGGTCATTAACGTCATTAATAATTCATCCGTTTTATCGCTCCGAGAAAGTAGGTACTCGCTCGTATCCCGGCGGAAAGCATTGCGCAACGTTAGTCTCCTCGACGATACAGCAATACGGTAAGGATATTAGTGTCGGACCGCGGGAGGTAAAGAGCATCCATTCGCCGTGTCGAGTTTCTCTCCGATACTCGACGAGAGCTAAAAGCGTCGATCCAATTTGCGAGGCAGCCATCCCTCGATTTACGGGTTACCGAGATGAAATTTTACAAAGAAAAATTTTGCAGCAAATTACAAGATTTTTAAACCTCGATTTCTCGTCGTTGTTTCTGCGAATACGCAACTTTACATCGCAGCGTGCACGACAATGAATTATGGTGCATATATGTATGCGCTGATGGATCGAATCTGTTCGCGGATCTGTTCGATTGATTGGCTGAGAGCGCGAACTACCTGGCCGTATACCGGGTTCGGTGGCGCGTTTTTTTCTTGTTCGCCCCCCAGTCAGCGAAACGTTGGCTATCCGTCACCGATCATTACGCCGCGCATCATCATATACATGGATTTCTACATCCTTGTTAAAAACGACATCCATGATCATCAAGAAACGCAAGATAGATCATGCCTAATCCTACGAAATTTCCTTTAAATTCTCTAAATTTGCTTTATTGCTAGATTTGATTGCTATTTTAATTTCTTAGCGATTAATTGAGTTTCGGTAACTAATGATGTGAAGTCATATATAATCTAGTTATAACCTCTAGTCACTCAGTGGTTTCCGAGAATTAAAGTCGATCAGGATAAGCAGCGTTTTATGACCGCCACGGTGAACTGTTAACTCCTCCGCGGACGCGGACTTTGTTCCGCAGTTGCGGACGTAGCCGCGGGCTGCGATCCACCCACGAGGAAACGCGGACCGAGACAACGCGCTCCGCGAGAGAGAAAGAAAGAGAGAAAGAAACAAGGAGGTCGACCGGCCGGCAGAAGGAGAAACGGAAGAGAGAGGCAGCGAGTCGGCAGGTGAGGTGTCACGAGGCGCGCGAGTAATATATCGTTGCTCGGCCCATCGTAGGTGGGTGTGCTCGCGTCCTGCACTCCTCTGTATATCCTCTCGACGGGTCCGGGCCCGGGTATCTCGTACGAGCCCCTGGCGCTACGAACAAGAGGGGTAATGCCGGTATAACGTGCCTGGTGACTCTTTTCTTCGGGGCAAATCCTTCCTCGCTCCCGCTCTCGCTCCTCTTTTTTCACGCTCTCCTCCCGGCTCTTCCTCGTTCCTCTTCATCCCGAGAAGAGAAGAGACTCGCGCTCTCTCCCTTCCTCCGCAAAGTATCGCCATTAGCAAATGCCAACGTGAAACGCGCACACCCGCTCACCTGCCTGCCACCACACCTCACGGATGTTTCACGCTTTCTCTATCTCGCTCTCTCGCTCTCCCTCCATCTCTCGCCTTTTTCTCTCTTTAACTCCCTTCTGCACTCTCTTCTTTCTTCTTCTTCATTCTCTCCTTTCATTCCGACTTCTCCCATCCTCACTTTTCCTGACGCGCTTTTGTCTTTCTCGTCTTTGCTCGTTCGTTCGTTTGCCGCTCTTCCTTGTCCTACTCCGAAACCTCTTCCTCCATTTCCTCCCACAACCGTTGCCATTCGCGATTATATCGACTGACACGTCACCCGCTCTTCCGCGTGCAACGTACGGTACACCTCGCGGCAAGTTAGCGTCGTCATTTTATTCAGCACCACGAGAGCGTCAATGAGCGCCGGAGAATGCCTGTACCGCAAGCTGGGTGGGCGCTACAACGACGGAATTTCGAGGAGACGATATTAAAGGGAAATAACGG
The DNA here is from genome assembly GCF_003070985.1 of Temnothorax curvispinosus. Classification (NCBI taxonomy): domain Eukaryota; kingdom Metazoa; phylum Arthropoda; class Insecta; order Hymenoptera; family Formicidae; genus Temnothorax; species Temnothorax curvispinosus. Next base: position 544,521 of record NW_020218496.1, on the reverse strand, counting down.
ACAGTCGCACAGTCGTACGTTACGGTACGGGCTAGCAATAATAGAATAGATGTCAACCATCATATTATTATCTTTAGCCTCTTAAATCCGAGAATTTTTATAATGTTAATATGTTTACATTATCATTATTACATATATTTGTTTTTTTAACAAGATTCCTAAGTAATTTTTCTGTCTTTAATCAATTAACTTACGCCTTTGATTTAACCATTATTTATCCTATCTAAAAAAAGGCATGTTAAATAATATAAATTTTAATAATCCACAATAAATTAATACATAGGTACACACACACATTATATTAATTTCATTCAATTGTTTTTATTTATTTTTATATTTGCAAATTGTTAGTTGATGTAAAAAGTAATGAATAAAAAAAATTGCGCGTATATCAATATTGGCATTTTGAATAATATTAGCTTTATCTGCACTTTTATTTTGAGTCAAGTACGAGCTGTAGATTTTACTATCATGTATATTGTAGTCGAGTTTCACAATGGTTACGCCATTGGCTAACGCTCGTGGTCTCAATCACAAATATATATATTGCTTGAAAAAAATATATCAATCACCGACTGGCGTACGTTTGACGCGGACGAGCACATAATAGGATTCGTGATAGATCAGCGGCAGTGCGAGCACCGACATGCCACTGGCGGTTTCTAATTTCACGTCGTGTAATTGGTGGGATCGACTAATTGGCGGCGTTTTGCGATTTATGCGGTGACACGGGCCGGCAACATCTGCCCCTGCTGCAACGTATTCCGCAAATGCCCCGCGGGAATCTATTCTCCTATATGATTGTAGCCAATCATACATATTAATAGAGCTCGTGAGATATGCGGAGCCCCTCGGTCTCTAACGGAATTTTGCCGCTATCCACGTGTGCCCGCATATGCGAGACAATTACTCGCTCGGTCAAGATTTTCGTCTTGAAGAAAGAAAACGACTGAGTATATGCCAAATTAGCAATTACGGCTGCATTATAGAAATTAAAGATTTTAAATCGAATCGAGATTAAACTCTTCTCGCGACAGATATCTCAATCGTCCAGTTATTACGTATTGCAGGCATTACGTATCTTATTTCTGAACCATCAATTCAAAATAGATATATCTATGCCTTAAAAATTAATTTTTTGTATAATGGCATTATAAATGCAATGGCTGCACAACAGCATTAGCATTAAAATATACAACCAAACAAACTTTTTTAAAAATTATATAGTTAAATTTGTGTACAAAGGATAACTGTTATCCATTTAGCATAAATTTCTTTTTGCTGTTTATTTCATTCAAAAATGAGATCAGAGAAAGAACCTAATAATTTGATATCCAGTATAGTATAATTATCTATGTATAACATGTTTCTAATTAAAAGCAAATGAATGGTTGTCAAGCAAATGAATGTGTGTGACATTCAACAAAATGCAACGTTGTTTCTTTTTTATCACAGCGATTATAAGAAAGAACGCATATCGTTTTTGCGACGGCGCTATTATGTTACGTTACATAAATTATCTAAGAGTTACCCGATCATTGCTCGTAAAGATGTATTCACAGAGGTCGTAACATGTCGTTTCTACATACGCCTACTATGCGGTATTCTTCGCGATATCTGCCGACGCCGTAAAAGGATAGTGCCACGTAGGTCCGCGAGATAAAGGATATTCTAACGACATCGCACGCGGGTCCACACGAACAAAGTAGACATACAACGTGTGTGTGCCCGCGAACGAGGAAATGCTTCCATTCCGCAGGTGTGGCACGATCGAGGCGTTAACCGTACTCGATGGAATTTTACCTGACTTCGATAGCCGTTAATTTACGAATTAATTATCCACTACCAACTTTAGTCGGTTGCTTACCTATAAATCAAAACAAGTCACACGAAGAACGAGATAATCCCTTCTCTATCTAAAAAAAAACAGAGATTCATATCTCATAGTACATTTGTCGCTGTCCGAATCGAATTTCATTTATGCGTGTGAAACTGGAATCGAAAAACCTCGTTTTACGTCAGGATTACACGCTCGCATAGAGGGCGAGGAAACAAACCGGTCCTATACAGATCGATAGAATTTTTCCACATATCCCTTGCGTCACTGCTCGCAATTAAAAATCGACAATGGATTTTCGTCAGATTAACGACACCATTGATGGCGCCGCGTCAATTAGCTGTTACTCCGTTCCCCGACACGCGTTGCGTCACTTAGCCATACGACGGGACCTTTCGTCCATTGTTATCACTAATGAAGCGCGAACAGGTTTCGCAACCGAAAAAGTGCTCTTACGAGGCACTTTATGATCTCACTCGCGGCTCCCTCAAAGTTCACGCGGCGCTTTTAACAGCCGCGCATCGTCAAACACTTATAGCACCCCGTTACAAGCGGCTGACGGACAATTAAGCATCAGGTTGATTATTATCGATCTTGCGGTCTATTGATGGTCAGATGCGGAGAAAGTCGTTCTGGTGACCTCGACGAACTCGCACAGTCAGTGGCAGGAAAGGGAAGAACCGTATTTATATACCGCGTATATCTCGGATATCAAGTACCCTAATGACCGGTTTCACCGATACGTTTGATGTCGACATTGATTGTGTGATTAACTAAATTTGTGTTTTCTCTATATCACATCTAACATTATGATTTGGGTAAATTATTCTTCTTGTTCTAGTTCAAAGCGCGACATACGGGTTTTATTGGCACTTGAGAAAATATAATTTTAAAGAAGTTACAAGTATATTATTTATGTTACCAGCACGCATAATTAATAAATAAAATTTTATTGTGAATAAATCTTTCAAATAAATGTCCGATCAACGTTACAATAGTGAAGATAGTTCTCTATCTCCATTTAAAATTGATTTATACACATAAAATAGCGGAGTTGAGTTTCAAGCGAGTAATGGACAAGTAGAGATTGATACATTCGATTTTATTCATTCAGTTATTCGCCTAAAATCATTAGCGATCTTTACGCTACAAAACATATAAAGCCAGTAAAGGACGAGTCAGTCTTTTCCATTACTTTTGTTGAAACGAGTAATTAGACGACTTATATTACTCATCCTTTACTGGCCCCGACGCGGAAAGAATGCGCGATAACTGAAAAAAAAGGATACTGAAATTTTGCGCCGAAAAGTGCGCGACGTAAAAAATTTGCTGGCGATATGAATCCGCCGAGAACGAAGGGGAGAGAGGACGGGCCCGCATATTCGCACGCAATTAAATTACCGGCGTTTTTTAATTTCCCGTAAAGAATCTCGCTACGCCGATATAGCTCCGGTTGGCTCCGCGCGGCCGCGGGCTCGTTAAAAAATCGAAGCAATTTATGAACATAACGTTAAAAGCAATACCATGCAAACTTTAATCTCGAGAGCGCGTGATATATCGCCGCGGGCCGGCCGATGCAATATTTCTCGAAAGCACGTGTGTCTCTGTTCATCTCTTTCTCTTTCTCTTTCTTTCTCGTCTCTTGGTTCGCCTGATCGTCGCCCGCATCTTGCCTTCGTCCGAATTATTCATTACGTGGTCACTAAATTGCACGATTTGTCATCGAACCGTCAACGCCCCGTGGGTGTCGTCGTCGCGCAAACAAAAATCCTGCAGTTTCGTCACGCTGACGGAAATTAGTCTCGAAGAGAAAAGAGGCGAGGTCTCTTTCTTCCTCGTTCCTCCTCGTTTCTCCGGTCGTGACGCGCGGGATGCGCCTTGATGTATGGCAAGTGTATCGGCCCGCGTAAATGCGTGAGAGACCGTGCGTGACCGTACGTGACCATGCGTGCTCCTCGTTCGCGTGCAGCACGCCGCGTATATGGGGACTCGTTTCTCTTCGCAAGGGCGAGGGCGAAAAATATGTTAACAAGAGGCCACGGGTGAATGTGCGTAAAATGAAATGGAGAAAGAAGAGAGAAAAAGAGAGAAAGATAGAAAGAGAGGCTTCCAATTCCTGCGTCGTGGCTTGCCACGCACGGCGACATGTGAAATGAAGACATTTCTCCGGCGAGTACAATGACAGCGTCCGACTCAACTCGACTTGAGTCAAATCCGCATAATGCGACACGCACAGAAGGTGTGTTTCGTGTGTTGGCCGTTTTCCGCATCTTAAGTTCGAAAAAATGCGACAAATCTTAATATTCATTTAATCAAAATTGATAAGTGTCATTATATGCGCAAATACTTTGTCATTACGGAATTAAATTTTGTGACTATTCATTAAAAAAGATAAGAATATACAGTAACAAATATATGACTTTAATCCAATACTGCAAAGTAAAATGATAACTTGTGAAATTAAAACTCTTAAATGGCCTACTATGCTCTTCTTCAGATGTATATAAATATATATATAGAACTTTAAAATTTTTTCTTGTTTCTTATATCTATATCAAAGTTCAACTTCAACAAGCTCATAAATTCTCTTAACTTTCTAATGAGATAATTAACAATTTATTTTAATTCTGATCAATTTTGATTTTTACTCAGAGATCTTTTTGTTTACTAATAGACTCTTGTCTCTTGTCCTTATATAATCTTTTCTTTTATGATATCTATTTATTGCTTTTTTATTCTACAGTCTCGCGAGATTTTTCCACGATTCAATTCGCGAGGTTTTTGACGTCGCGGAAAAGGAAATCCTGATCAAGCGATTCCGTGTTATGTTACAGGCGTTCACTGATTTTATTATTTATGTAATAATAATTACAAGATATTTATAGATTGAATTACATAGATATTTATAGATCGTCTGCTTGGTAATGGTCATTTCATTGGGCTGGCTTTGCTTCGCGCACGTTTGCGTTTTTGCGCGGTCGGTTTAACGGATGCGACCCGCAACGAGCGACAATTTCTAAGATTAACGGAACTTCGAGCGAAGCGATAACGCGAAACGGTCGTAAAATTTATGTCGGGGCAAGTTGCGTAAGGCTGCGAAAAATTAGTCGACCAGGTTTAATTAATAATACACAAGGAAAAAAAGTCCTTTATGCGTGCGCGCGGGCGCGCGCGATATCTCGTGAAAGTATTTCTACTTGCCTTGCGCGACTCCACGGAACCGTGAAATTCCGTTCGATTTGTTGCGACCGGCGCGCAACGGTCGATTAATATAAATTGTTACGTATTACGAGTATCTAATTGCATTGCGCGAGGATCGATATGTTGTAACGTTCTCGCGTGTATGAGTCAGCTCGAAATGCGCCAGAGCGCGCACGACAAACACATATTTACACGGACACACATACACGAGAATGATAGCGAAAAAGACAGAGAGCGAGAATACGGGCGAAACCTTTCAGGCAATGATTTTAATATTGAAAACGCGCGCCTATCTCTCGCCGTAACGCGCGCAACAACAAAGCGCGGGCTCGCGACGTGAAATATTTCGCACGCGCGCGACGTGCGTCCGCCGAAATTCGCGTTTACGCGCAAAATTCCCACCATCTTCGTCTTTTTATTTATCACGCGAGAGACGAGAGACGCAGCTGCCGGATCGCTCGTCTCTTCTCTATTCACTCCCGGCGGTTTCTTCCCGCGAAGTCTGTCATGACATTTCCAAAGGGAAACTTCCAACGCCGGGGATGTCTGACCGCGTGCACTTTGCAGACTTGAGCTGCAAACACGAAGCGCTTGGCGCCGCGAAGCGGGATAGGAAGATAACGTGACACACAGGATGTAAATGGTGTTTCTTGGCGCACAAGAAATCGCACGGCGGCTAGAAACTTTCTCACTTCGCTCGGTCGCCTCGTTGTTGCGTTGTCTGCGCGCGAGTTGCGACCGCGTGTACGTATGGTAACATACGTGCAACATAGTTACCGTACCGTGGGAGAGCCGACGTGACCATTGATATTTGCGGAGACGCGCTTGCGACGCCGGGGTGTCACGCGATTTTTGTCAGCCGGCTGTGAATTTATGCATCTGCACACGTCTACCTGTGCGCAATCTCCACGGGGCCCGGCGATTCCACGGCGGCCGTTCTCGCACGACACATTGTGCCTTTTGCGCAATCCGCCTTCTGCCGTCGCAATACACAACGCGGACGTAAATCCAGCGGTCTTAACGAGACCATTAGCATACGCCGAAGCATCAGGTCCGAGTAGTCAGGTCTCGAGTAACGCGTGCAATAACAAACAAGTAGAAAATAACAAACAAGCAGTTGTAAAACGAGTAGTAGAATAATAACTGTAGCACGAGCGCATAGTAATAATAAAGAATAATATGATATTGATGGCATATGGATCGTTAGAAAATAAATAGTGTAATAATTTCCGTAGAATGCGCCACGATAATAACAATAATAAATAACTTGGTATAAAACTTATTTGTTGTTATACTTGTTTACTGTTACCATAAGCGCATTACTGTAACCATACGTAGAAGACTACTTTAGCTTGGTAAATCCAATTATCCCGGTTATTGCTTGGAAGCGTCGTAGGAGCAAGAGCTTCTTTCTGACTTATGGCCATTCTTCGTGATTCGACGAACACTTATTTCGATATGTATATGACCCATTAAGAAAATCAGCTGCGAGAGAAAAATAAGTTAAATACCATTCGAGCGTGCTCTGTTTTAAAACCGATTTTCCATGCAGGAAGCTATACACTAACTATCGATCTGCACCTACTATGTCATCCCGTTGTAAAAATCTCGAACATGTCGCATTGCATCATATTTTTATGCATTGCGTAACATTGATTTCTTACAAATAATAAATACCTTGCATATTGACCTAATGCATTACCATAAATGTAATCACTAGAGAAAAATAAAGACGGGAAAAAATCGTTCCAATTCTACGAAAATTATTGATTAATTACGTGATTCATTCTTTTTGTTTAAGAACCGTCTATTTTGAGATTATCAGAAGTTCACCGGTTTAAGCAAAGCGCAGAGATCATTCCGTAGGCGGCGTCGAGCAAACGAATCGTATTTGTCGCATAGCGGTTTTGCCACGGCCGGCTCGTTACGGAACGTACGAAGACGCACCTGCGAGGCGCACGAGCGTGTCTCGCTCCCTTAGATGGGATAACGATCGAAATCCGCACGCGAGATCTGCGACCGCGTCTCGCTGGGGTTCGTTAACCCGACGGTAGCGCGCCGCATCCCTTAAAACTCATCCTCGCCGCGTCCTTTTGTCGCCGCGACCGCGGTGCCGTTGCCATTTGCGAGCGCGTGAGTCCGATCGGATCGCGAACCGGCGGTGCGCGGTTCCGTTCGCGGGTACAAAGTATCGGTGCATCCGCGATACCGCACCGGTGTGCCCACTGTTCTGTCACCGGCGGCATGCATCCGGTGTACCGATTTCGATTACCGAGAGCAAATCGGGTAAACAGCGAGAGCGTCCGCGACCTCGAAGAAAGACTCGCGGAGTAAACGGAAGGGCGTACCTGACAAACGTAAATTCGCCCGTTCGTTTGAGATTACCGCCGCGGTAACTCAATACGCCCCTCAAGACTCTCGACCCCGAACCAAGCTCTTGCGTGGGGTTGCGTGAGCTGCGTCCTTTTTCCGCACGTTTCCGCACGATCGCGAGCACGCGCGTTTGTCCGTGCCGAGCCACTTCTAATGAGGGCCCCGGCGTGGGTGAACGTCTGCGGAATGCCGACGATTGATAGCGTATCGGGACGCGATATAGGGAAACCGGAGCGACGACGATCGGGTAGCAAGAGTAACGCGCCGCGATATCGATCGCCCTCGAAGATCGCCGGTGTCGTCGATGTTTCAGATGAAAGACCCCTTTGTTCGAACTGAATCTTGGCCGCGGTACCGAGTTGCAACGCCGCGATTTAGGAAAGCCGCGGCGGAACCGCGCGCCGTTCGGCTGCGGAACTTCCTTGTAATTCCCGTAAATCACTGAAAGCGAGCGGCCAGCGGCAACCGGACTTCGGCCAATTAATTTCTGAGGGCACGGCGATTAATTAACGCGCACTAAGGAATTAACGAGTCCTTCGCGTTCGCATCCGATTCTTGGAAAAGTATAGTTCTCTAATTTTACAGGTAATTCTGCGATGCACTTTTAAGACTCGTTCGCGATAATAGATTCGAATATTGATCGTCAATTTTTATGTACAACTATCTAACTTATTTAGAACTTGTGACAATTATTCACTCAGACCTATATGACTTTAGCTATGTAAGTCTCGAGAAGCCACTACCTGACGGCATACCTAAGGGCATGCCTAAGCGTCGTCACGTTGCCGTCCGGGATTCCTCGCGAGATTAACTCAAGATCACCTAACTCTCATGGCGGAAGTCGTACTCGTGTCACGGTGGCAAGAGCCAGGATATCTACGCGGAAGTACAATGCTGTCGTCGTGTCGCCGCGCCGCGTCGTGCGACGCGCACGGTAAACATATGTAGCTCTTCCTCTCGATCTTTTCTCTCAGAGGATCGCAAAAGTACCAGTGATGTCTCTCAATACTCGCACAATCTTCAAACAAATTAAATACGCGAATACTCGTTTAAAACGTACTGATCTCCATTTCGTCATAAAGATCAAATCGATATCGATGTGATTATATTTAACAGCACTCTCCTCTCTGATTGCTGCACGACAGAAATTTGCGAAAAATCGTTACAGATCACGCGGTATCGAGCATTCGCGCGAAAATGTCGATGCCATCACTACCGTTACTCCTGTGACGCGATGGTCTTGTTTTTCAAGCGAGGACACACTCGCCTCGTCGAGAGACATTGATTCATCCTAGTCCTCCATGTCCTCAGCGAGACGTCGGTCGTGCTTGTGCATGAGCTCGTGTGTATACACGTGTGCTCGCCAGGTGTACATACAGCCGTACGTACACGGTGTCTCGGATCTCTGCCAGATTGTTCCTTCTGTTAAATAAATTTTGTTTATTTTTTTTTAATTTTTATTTTTAAACGATATGTTCAAGAAAGCTATGAATACGTTAGTATTGGAAATGTTGTCAGTCGTTTTGATCTGAATTCTCGTATGCGAAACCGAAGAGACCGCAAGTTCAAGACACCACGTATATACGTATCGTCCGTGCTCCAGGCACGACCGATGATTATCTCCACGCTCGGTTTGAGCCACAAAGCACGGCAGTCCCACGCACGCCTTGTCGAGTTATTAATCGCCACATAATTCTACAATTACAAAGGTTAATCCGGCGTTTTCACGCTTTGCCCGCCGTGGGTGCTGCGACATCGGGCGGCTGGCGGAGAACAAGAGAGAGAGAGAGAGAGCAAGAAAGAACGAGATATAGCGAGACCGAGACGCAAGCGTAGAATAACGTAGAGCGTGAAAAGGAGAAAGAAAGGCCTGGCGGCCGCTCACGTTGTCGTTAACTCGATCCACTTGGCATGTCACTTTACTTTCGATCGTAACCTTTACTCCCCGGCTTTGCACCCGATGTCGCAACCGTGGTAAATCCTGTGTGTCTTATCTTCTTTCCCGACGAGACGCGCGCTCGCAAACGAAGATACATTTGACGCATGATTAATTGCGGTTTGCTTGCCGCGGAATCTTTTCTCCATGATTGAACGCAACTTCCGTTAGTTTCGCATAGTAATCTGTCGCTCATTTTTAAGAATAATAAAATAGGGAAGACTGAAGGAAAATTTTTAAACTTTAAACCATTTCGGAATGTCTCATTAACATAACTTTATTTCCCTAATAAAGTAAATAACGAAGATACCGCACGACTGCAATCTGCAATCGCAGATATTTCATATCTGCAAGAAATTAAATACTTCATGGTAAATTCAAAGATGTTGGAGCTTGTCTTGTCCAATATTTTGCTTTACTCAGTATTCTATGCCTCTATAAAGTATCAAACATATTAAGTCGCCTATATCCCCATGAAACTTCCTACCTCAGGAATTAGTATATCATTTGTAAACATACTGTGACTCAAGCATTATCGCGGCCTCAGTTAGATACGAGTATATCCAGCATATTTCTAAAGTCGCCTCTCATTTCGAGACGTTACATAAATCTCTCTTATTCATCGACTATACTCAGCTATTACTCGCGGTTCTTCGTGCATCGCGCGCGGTAGGGCCCGCTCTTAAGTACGCGTTAAGAACGATCCGGTCGAAGGCGGAACGAAGCTCCGGCTCGGCTATCGGGAACGCGAGCGGCCGGGACCCCGATAAGAACATCGGTTTTATCGCGTACGGTTCCTCGCCTCCCAAGAAGAAACTCGCCCCCGGGGTGTGCGCGACCATTCACGATCGGTGACACCGTAACTCGGTATTTCCGTACGTAATTCACCGTGACCAATACGTAATGCGCGCTTGAAAACGCTCGGGCTCATTTGTTACGTGGCTGCTCCCGTGAAAGAAAGGATACAAAAGGATTTCGAGGGAGGGAGGGAGAAAGAAAACGGCAAAACGGCGGAGAGGAAGAGAGAAAAAAGAAAGAGACGAACAAGAAAGGAACACGAACGGTCCCTCTTACAGGGAGATGATTTAAGGCCATTACTACTACTTCGCGCCTCAATTTGACCTCCGCAGAATTCCATCCGCGTGGAATGTGATGCCGCGTATACGCGGATGCCAGAATCGCTGCGGTCATCCAACGATCGCGCGACATTAACGCAAAATTAAGACGTTTCTGGCACGCAGTTTCTTCATCGTGCGCGCGTATATGCGTGCACGCACACACATACGCAGAAACAAGAATGCGCGTTCCGCGCGCTAATCCGCGAATTGTCTTACCGGATCGACAGGTGCTCGTAAAGTCCATTCCTCCGGGCTTTTAAACACGCGCGGCGGCGTTTCCTTCGATACGCCAGCTTGACCGTGTGCAGAAACGATATATATACCCATTAAAAGAAAATTATCTGAGCCAGTATGGGCGGCACTAAAAGTGATATGCGCCTCGCGCAGGTGTAATAGCGCGGGTATGACGTGTTCTCTAACGAGTTTCGCCTAGTATTTATTAGCGATTAATTTAACGACACAGAACGCCGCGTCGAGCGAGTATGACACAAAGTAGTAATGACGACAGTCCGGACCAGGATCTAATCTTCCCGAGTGTGATCACAGCCGCCGCAATTAATGCCGGTCGACCGGTCTCGGTCGAGAGTCGTTTCCGTGTCGATACGCGCGACATACTAGGCGTCACGAAAATACTTGAGCGGATTTTCAGAAGGATAACTTCGTTGTAACGAGAACGACCGATCCCGAAGCTTATCCGAGTATCTCGGCAACACCCGGTATACGCGTGGCGCGCCGCGTGAAACGTTCCATGGAACCGTATTAGAAAATTAATACTCGGTTGAGAGTTTCCGCATGGAAGGAGTGGTCAACGTGGAATGAAAATTTATCGTGGCTTGCTCAAGGGGCCAGCGTTTGCCTTCGCAGTCGCGTAAGGTTGCATAACGCGTTTCGAGAATTCCGATGATGCGGCCGGGCCGCTGCAACCGCTGCGAGCGTCTACATCATCGTCGTCTTCGTCGTCGTCGTCCGGACCCGAAGTCGCCTCGGGGCCTCGCGAAACCGTCGGCTACGAGGGCGCGTCGCGCAAAATGCAAGATTTATTATACAACAGGCGGGAGACCTCCCATTACGTGTATACTCTTTCGCGAGCATAATTAGCCCGAGACACCGCCGTTCCGTTGTAGTCACGGCTAATCCTATTATCGCGAGGAATACGGAAAGTTATTTGCGCGTTGCGCAATCGCGCGCGGAAGCATGTTTGTCTAAATATTCTAATTGTACATCGAGACGGCATCGGTTACATGGACGTTACTTTACGGTGATTAATCAAATTTTTTTCTATCTGTTCTCTATATACGTGTAATAATCTATAGCTGTGCTCATATATCGAAGATCGCACGATAAGTTTTAGATATGCACAGGGTGAACGTTGTAAGAAGAAGAATTATAGTTTCTATTAAAAATTATATATAGTTAGGCTTATTTTTATAACAATGCATATTTGTTATACAAGTTATTATATTGCTGCACGATTATCTTCATGCACGGACAAAGCAATTGTTCGCGGAACTCGAATTGGTATTACGAATCAATGGGTTATCTCTTTTCATACTGTTTCTCTTCGCGCCTGAAGGCTTATCACGGGATATGAGATACGTGAGATACGGGAATGCCTTAACGTAGGCGTGGTAGGAGGATTAGACGGTTCCGCTCCATTCTTTCGTACGCTTCGTCGTTATACGCGCGATATATGTGTTAAATTTGTAGTTGTTCAGAGAAGTTCAGAGTTGAAACTATACTAGAAACTATACTATGACCCATACTTATAGTTATAATCTGTATATCACTGTTTTACTTTGTTTCTCAAGTTAAAATCGAGTTCTCAATAAATATAGATAGAAAGACAATGAAAGATTCAAATAAAATTAGCGTATTTTAAAAATAAATATAATGAATAATCATTAAAGCAAGTTTTTATTTAAAAAATAAATTTAAATACGTTATGTGACTGTATAATATGTTTCCTATTCTTTTCATTCTTGTAAAATATGTTTTAAAAAATATCTACTGTTCTCTGTTAATTTATATAATATTTAATCCAAAAAAGTACACCAAAAAAAGAATGGAAATCTTGAAATGAGATTATATTGCGTTAAACTTACTTGAAGAATACTTGCTTGAAGAAAACTTGTTTGAATAAAGTCATTATATGTAGGTATTAGGTATAATGCAATTAAGAAAAATTGTTGAAATAAAAAGTTAAAATTCTTATAAGAAGATATAGATTGTTTCATATATATAAACACACAAGATCACTATAATCTTCTTACAAGAATTTCAACTTTTTATTTCAACATTTTTTTCTGGTTGCACTATATAATGACTTCATTCAAGCAAGTATTCTTCAAGTAAGTTTAACGCAATATAATTTCATTTCAAGATTTCCACGTTGAAACTAAGATGTTTTATTTTTAAATCAAGAATATTCTTTTTCTCTGTGTCTATTTCTTTGATATTTTCTACTACTTTTTTATGCTTACGAGGTTATTTTATAAATTTTAGACAATTGTTTTAGACAACCAATAAGTACAATATTAATATTGTAATTGGTATTCTCAGATATAACATATCTCTATTTTCATCTCATAAACTTTATGTATCTAATAGCCTAACGGGCTACTTATGTTTGGATACACGATAAATCAATGATTGCATATAATATATTTCAAAATTGAATATCAATTATATCTGTTGTAGCCATTTCAAGATAATCAATCTGTAATATTCTTGTCTCGCAAATCCATCATCTCCAATTGAAATAAAATATAATTCGTCACTCACCGACCCGATGCGCAGCAGCGGAGTTCATAACTGCATTGATCTGTAACACACAAGCATACGCAAATATTAAAGCAATGTCCAGAATAAATATTACAAAAAATACTACATAAATTTTTATAATACTACATTAATTTTTACTTGTCACTTTACTTGTTAAAAATTTCTATACATTCGTTTTTTTCTCAAGAAATATTTAATAAATTGACTCCATAAGATATAATATAAGACTCCAAAAGATACAATTAATTCCACAGATTGCAAATAAAAAATGAAATGCTTACCCATGATTGCTCCGCCGTCGCCAGATGCAACCCAGGCCTCCTCCTCCTCACAGGTTCCTTCGTTGCACACACATACAACACTCGCGACGCACGTATAAACTACGCCACACGCGAATTTATTGTCCGAATACGACAATCGCGCGGAACCGACGCTTTACACGGCACTCCGGATAATCGAGGACGTCGCGAATTTTATTACATCGCAACAAAAAGATCAACCGTTTACTCGGTATTAACAGGCGCGTACTAACAGGCGAATCTAAGATGGCGCGATTTGAGGATCGCGCGGATAACTTCATGTACCACCCGCCGCGGCAATTCTCGTTTCCGAGCGGTCGGTAACTCGAGTCGATGAATATTGCTTAATCGCGTCTAATCTAAAGGCCAAAAGTACGGTTAGATTGGGTCCGACCGGGTCCGACGATAGATCCGGAACGACGTACACTTACGTGGCTGCAACAAACGATCGATGCGTAAACGCTAAGTTCCTGCTACGCGATGGACTATCATTAATGGAATTAACTGAGATACTAAACGTAGCGTCACTCGACTCCAAGTCACTCCGATTCGTGCCGTCCTTACGCGGCGTATGCGACATATGCGACACTTCGCTAGAACGAAAGATTCGAGACCGGCGCGGCGCGGCCAACTTCACTCTAATATCGAGCGAGTCAATTTCATTAATTGCTAATAACGCGGTAAAGCGTCCAAAATTGTGCGATTGAAACTCGATATTACATAATGCACATTGCAAGCGCGTAAATACCACGAAATATATGTATTATGTATTATACAATAAACGATTGCGATACGGCTATTTATTATCTGATGATCGACTTGAATATATATTCCTTCGCGCATTCCACGCGAAAACAAGGCAGATAAATCGTGTTTAAAGATTAGCGAGAGATTCAAAGAGCTACGCGAGAGAGGTATCCGAATCTAAAGTGTCGTCAGAGTAATTATCGCGCACAAACACAATGGAGCAATGATTTACTATTATTCTTATAAATACGTGGCCGCCCGGAGCATCCGCGATGGTCAACGGCGCGGCGGCGTCGGCAGACACCGCCTCGACATATTCACGAATCGTCGCGTCGGTTGCGGGAGTTGAGTAATTACGTAATCCGCAATTCAATCGTTTATCGGTTTAAAAAAAGTATTCAAATCGTATTTGTGTGAATACTTACGAATCTCGAAACAGAAAACGAAACGCAAACGGCGAGCGACGTGTATAATAAGGGCCCGAACACACACTTTTTCGTAACAGTAACAGTAAAGTTTCGACCAATCGCGTTGCTTAAATCGGGAACGTACGGCCGTACGTTCCCGAATCGAGCAACGCGATTGGTCGATTACTGTTACTGTTACGAAAAAGTGTGTGTCCGGTGCTTAAAGCCTATTCTACAATAGACGCAAAACGCAAAACGCTGGCCGCAACGTTATCGCGACAGCCAATCAGAAGCGTCCAAAATTGTGCGATTGAAATTCTCGATATGGTTACCCATTGACGCTTCTGATTGGCTGTCGCGACAACGTCCGTTGTAGAATAGGCTTAACAGCCAAGCTGCGTTGCCACGAAATATTCAACGCGACATGAATTAATATACGTTAGTCATTAGCCGTTAATCGTTCTAGCGCATTCGAATACGAACAAACGGGCGATTGAGTATATTCGCGTGTGAGTACATCAATGAATGTGAAAAACAATTTACGGCTTTCTATCTCTTGAAGCGAACAGACCGCGCGAGATATCCGCGACGATCGACAAATAGCCAATAACGTCTCGATACGTTCAAACGTCCATCAACCGCAGGATTTAAACAATCGCGTAAAAATTACTGACTTAGGTCAGTTCTACAATAAGTCGTATGTCAGAGTCGGATGTCGGTGCTCCAATGAGAGAATTTATTTTTCGAAAACGAATTTTCCTCATTGGACCATCGACCGCGTTTCGACATCCGACTCCGACTGATTGTAGACCCGGCCTTAGAGAATAATCGCGCGTTCAAGTGTCTCTCGGTACCCTGGGTCGGTCGCATTTCGAACTTTCGAGGTGTAATACGACGACACGTAGTGATTCTAGAACGGCATCGAGGCTTCTCGATAACGCGAGTGGGAAGGGTAGAGAGGGAAGGTAGGCTGCGTAAACACGAGCGCGTACCGCGCGTCGGGCCGTGACTATAGGCGATCTATCCCCACTCTACCCACACCACTCGCTTTACCGAACAGCCGCGGTCCGCGCCCCTCGCGATCAAGTTTCGGGCATCGATACGAAGCATGGAGCATCTCGCCCATTGATTAACAGATCGAGCTACCTCGTGCGAATAATAAGATAATCTGCGTATAACAGTGCGCCATTAAAGACACGAGTGCCGAGTGCTTGTTTATTCTTCCCAAATTATGTCGCCGAGACACGTCGCTCTGGACGTCTGGACGTTGCCTAGCCTGACGAGAATTACCGCGGGCGGCGGGCAGTGCGTGAAGTTGTCGCGTAATCTTCGAATTCCGTCATTTTGAGTTTCGTCTATGGCATCGGTTACGTCGGTATGCGAGATGTCGCGGATATTCGCCCGGGCGAATCCGTTGCTTTGTGCGATTGTAAGTACTCAATTTTCGGTTACGCGACAAAGCACGCTCGATTTTGTCGTCGGAAGTTTCGCGCAAAGTGTCGCGCGATTGTGTTCGGACAAGTGATTCGCGTACGTCGCGATTCTTGTGTGGTGTACGTGCGTGTGTTGGTGCAACGAAGGAATCTGGAGAGGAGGAGCAGGAAGGGGAGGAGGCCTAGGAGAGGCATCGGGCGACGACGCAGCAACCATCGGGTGAGTCATTGATTGTTTAACGTAATTACTTAACGTAATACGAAATAATATGTGCCGAGTCTTTTATTCTTCGTACGTCGAATTATCTATTTTCGACGATCGTGGGTTATGTGATCTCGGGTATCTCGCGCTGTGTTCGTTGCATCGCTTAAGAATAATTCCATATTCGATTGAGAGCGATTTTAGAGGAACGTAAGAAATTATTTGTGGTTCTGAATTCGCGAGAATATGCGAGAAATCGATTCGTATATATTACGTATAATAAATTTTAATATTTTTTGTAACGGAAATTTAAATACGATTTATCAATTGCTTCGGTTATAAAGTTATTAATAACACGTATTTATCTGAAGAATGAAATTTACTTTCGAATATCAAATTGTGTCGAAGTGCGTTTATTAAATCGATTTGAGACTGCTTTCCACGGATCGGTGGAGCTGAATTTTTCGGAAGAAACGCGACTTTAAATGCGGGGAGATTTAATTCCAAACCAATAGATCATATTAACTGTCTTATGGAAATTGCTTTTCCCTTCTTTTATTTGTCCGCCATCGAGAAATCTCACTCGAGTGTCTCACTCTCACACAGGCAGAGAAATATCATCGAAACGATCGCCTAAGTAGCGAGTGATTTAAATCACGTCAGATAAGAGCGTGGCTCGCAATATGTACAATTTGTTTATCGACTCGACGAGTTCGACCAATCTCTCCGCGTCTCCGCTAACGATTCAAATCGCGATTACGTACGACGATCGATCGGCATTTTGCGTGTTCATGCATGCGTACGAGTCCGAGGGCAGAATACGGTTACGCGTCGACCAGGTGTGTGTCACCGGCGAACAAGCGGAGCGTGAGAAGAAGTTCTTCGCGAAAGCAGAAACGTCGCCGCGTCGTTAGGCACGAGCGCTCGAGGAATCTCCGCGTTGCTCCGCCGCAGAAACAGAAACTCCTGTCCGTGTGTATATAATGAGTCTCGCGCTAAATGGCTATAAACGTAATAAAAACGATACGAGAAGCATAATCGAATACGATCTATTCTCGGACAAAGAGGATATCTCATCCGCCTATAACGGGGAGCGCGGAAAGGTTGCGGAGTCATCGGGCCAGGATCTCTCGCTGCCGGCAGGCTGGTGCTCGGCGACTCGTGTCGGGAGATGCGATACAATTAGCGGGGATGCGTATACCGGCACGGAAGCAAAGCGCATTCCCGAGCGCAGCGGATCCCCGTTAAGCGACACCGACTCCTCGAGCGCGCGCCGCGCGACTTCTTCAATCGGCCGCGGCCGCGCCGATCCAATTATCCGCGGGCGATTAAGCCCGCGGCCGCGGCCGATGCAAATGAACGCGAGCGGGTGCCGCCAAGGAATTCCCCCTTGTCGTTAGCCCCCCCACG
Organism: Temnothorax curvispinosus; assembly: GCF_003070985.1. NCBI lineage: Eukaryota > Metazoa > Arthropoda > Insecta > Hymenoptera > Formicidae > Temnothorax > Temnothorax curvispinosus. The sequence continues at coordinate 526,777 of NW_020218496.1, read as the reverse complement.
GCGGGATTAATACCGGCCGTTAAAGCCCGCGACCTGGGGAAAATCTGCCCGATCTGCCGATGACTCAGACACCGCGATCATCGTACGTGTAGAAGCTGCCTCCGGGCAACGTAATTGTCCGGATCGCGATGCCTGCCCGTGTACGAACGACTCGGATATTATCCCGGGTCGTGGACGCCACTTCTGGTTGGCTCGTAAAGCCGCTTCTTGAAATTATTGGATAGAACCATCGTTTTTCGAACCGCCGCAATTCTCTCTCAATTTCCGCGCGAGTTCTATTCAGGAAACAGTTGAAAAATCATGATTCTTCGAATCGCAGTGCATACAGAGAAAAAGAATATTCTTGATTTGAAAATATCTTTAGTTTCAACGTGGAAATCTTGAAATGAGATTATATTGCGTTAAACTTGCTTGAAATCATTATATAATGCAACTAAAAAAAAGACGTTGAAAGAAAATGTTGTTGAAATTATAAGAAGATTATAGTTATCTTGCTTATACATGAAACACAACCTATATCTTCTTATAAGAATTTCAACTTTTTATTTCAAAGTTTTTTTCTTGGTTGCACTATATAATGCCTTCATTCAAGCAAGTTTGCTTCAAGCAAGTATTCTTCAAGTAAGTTTAACGCAATATAATCTCATTTCCACGTTGAAACTAAAGATATTTTCAAATCAAGAACATTCTTTTTTCTGTTTCCTTTTTAGGATTATTAATGTAGTATTATAAAAATTTATGTATTTTTTGTAATATTTATTCTGGACGCTGCTTTAATGTTTGCGTATACTTGTGTGTTACAGATCAACGCAATTATGAACTCCGCTGCTGCGCATCGGGTCGGTGAGTGACAAATTATATTTTATTTCAATTGGAGATGATGGATTTGCGAGAAAAGAATATTACAGATTAATTATCTTAAAATGGATAGGCTAGATATTAATATTGTACTTACTGGTTGTCTAAAACGATTGTCTGAAATTTATAAAATAAACTCGTAAACATAAAAAAGGTAATAGAAAATATCAAAGAAATATACACTGCAGAGAAAAAGAATATTCTTGATTTGAAAATAAAATATCTTTAGTTTCAATGTAGAAATCTTGAGATTATATTGCGTTAAACTTGCTTGAATCAAGTTATTATATAATGCAACCAAGAAAAAAATGTTGAAATAAAAAGTTGAAATTCTTATAAGAAGATTATAGTGACCTTGCTTATATATATATATATATGATAGTATATGATATATTTCCACGTTGAAATTAAAGATATTTTCGAATTAAGACATTTTTTTCTGTACATAAATAGCCATTTATTTAAAAGATATTAACCGAACATTAAATCCATAATAATGTGTCCCCCCATCTTTGGTTAAATGTTGATGAAGAGGAACCATACAATAGCGTTTAATAAAAGTATTATATTCGCAAGATCCGATTCGCAAGACTACAAAAGAATCGTGTTAACTTGTTTCGCGTGAAAAATTCGATAATTTCGCGAAAAACGTGTACGGACATGTATGATTAAAATAGGAGCGAAAAGAGACAGATCTCGCCATAAGATGAGAGAAAGAGAGAGAAAGAGATAGGGGTCACTTCCCGAGTTATACATGCTATCAAACGCGAGCCTTCTTCCGCTATGGTCAACAACCTCTTTACCTCACTCCGGCCTTTATGCCGCTTTATAATAATACAGTCGAGATGGAGACGGTACCGTTCGCCTTTGGACAGCATAACAGGAGGACGGCGAAGTGTCGCCGACGCCGCGCGCGACAATAGCGATCGACCGTAGGCGATTTCTTCCTCGACAACGCGAGATCCGACACGAACGGTACTTTGCTCTTGGGAAACCGGACAACCGGAGTGTGATTGGCGTGAGATGACGATGACGAGGACGATCGACAGCCTCTCTGACGTCTCTCGATCTCTTCGAATGTCCCGCTAATATTAAACATTCAGGATACGTCGCGCGAGCTTCGAGATTTCTCACTAAATATTTGTTAAAGGTGACTGCATTCAAATTAGAAAGAAGTCAGTTTGACATGCAATTTTTCAAGTTAAATCCCTGTTTTCGAGGAGTAAGAATTTATAACTTTAAAAATGTTGCAGAATTATAGATTAAACAAAAATAAAATTGTGTGTATTTATATTCTTCTTTTATTTTTTTTTATTTTATTCAAAATAATACTAGACATTATAATAGTTATAATTCTGCTGTTATAATATAAGTCTTTTATAAAAAGTAATTCTATCATCATTCTCGGAGCGCCAAAAAATATCTCTACAGGCCTGTATGTGCGTGAGTGAGAAAGTACGATTATGAATATTTATATGGTATAACTAAAAATTCTCATGCTGGTCCGAGAATGATCCGGGGTGCGACGAAAACGTTGACGAAATGACTTTATCGTTTCGGTAATTATCATACCGGGAGGATTATCTCTCAGACGCGAACGTCTCCATCGCGCGGCGCAGCAGCCGAGTAATCCGATAAGCGAATTAAGATTAGTGGCTTCTGATGCGCCGCTAAGTGACGATCGACGTTCGCATATCGACCGGCTTATAGAGACATGGTACCGTCCGCCAGAATTGATCGCCTTCTAGTCGCACGAGATATCGCTAAAGTGTCGTATACCCTTACCGAGGGAATTAGATCGCCGTATCGTATCTCACTGTCATTCCCTAAAGCCGCATAATAAATGCGAATCTGCTACTGGTTAATTATATCTATCCACTCAGTCGTTCGACTTACATTTGTATATGTTTCTTCATCAATTCGAATTTCTCCTACACACTCATATCTTATTTCATAAAAATTACAACTAATTAAAAATTAATGCAATATTTATTTATTGCAATATTATCTATCGCTGTTTTATCGTTATTTATCATTATCATGACACTTATATACTTGTACTTACTATAATGGATACCGCTATCATCATCGTCTTCAGATTCGACGATCCACGCGAGCATCGACGTTCCCGTCGAATCTCTCGCCGCAACATTTCCACCCTTTTTCCCACCGTTTGAACATCGACTCGGACGAGCGAGTCGCTGCGCGTGATCGAGATATTCCACGCGGTCGAGAGGCTCCATAATATAGTTTCCGTATTACATAGATTCGCGGATAAACTGATCAAGAGGGAGCCGCATATAGGCGAGAGCGGCGATCGAAAAGGCGTGCAACGGTTAACATGGGAAACGAGCATGGTGAATGTCGCTGATGGTCATGGTCGCCGAAGGCGCAGCCGATAGGTACAGGGCCATGAACGTCTGATCTCTTCACCGTGGATCCCGATATCGCTGTGCTGCCGATAGAAAACCGCTATGACTTCAACCGCGTTCATCTTTGAGAAAGTATAATCAGCGCTATCCCAATAGCCATCTGAAATATTACTGATATTAGACAGTTAAATTGCATGGAGAGTGTCTCGAGGAATGTAAAATGTAAACCAAATCCATTCTCCTACAGCATATTTTACATCGTTTCGTATTGATTCTCTTTTTCATAGAAGTGCACGTTTACGATCACTGCTATTTTACGTGACCGATGCTGTAACTCGCTGGATACATCTTATAACATTGAAATATGATTATGAAAATGAGCGGTTCGACAAGATTCAATATCGCGTTAAACTTCTACAAAGTTTTCATGACAGTGACTCGATCTTGGTGCCAATATTAGCAGCACAAACCTAAACCGCTTTGTATACGTGACATTTCTCAGCTCCCGAGCTCCTCGCGTAAGCGTTCGAGCAGATCCCGCTGGAGTGTGTCGCGTTCCCACGGGCTCGCTCGCGCTGAATCTGCTAAGCGAGTGAGCGAGCGAGCGATCGTCCAGCCGTGTCACCGGGCACGATCGTCGATCCCGCGGTTTATATTCGGGCCGCGGATCGCCGGCCGCTACACGTTTACGATGTCCGTGGAAAAACAGCCGTAAACGCGGCCGCGCGTCGTAAAGGCCGTGGCGCACTCGCGTTCTGGGCTATTGGTTTCTGTGTGCCGCGTATGGACGACGAGACAGTAGGGAAAAAAAGCGTCGCAGTGGCTTGTATTCGCTGAAAGGATACTTTCTCCGCTCCTCTCTTCCTCTCCAGTCTTCGGCGAACGGATCCTCGTGCGCGACGGATTCCATTCCAGCAATCGCCGCGCCTTTCGCATAGTTGAATCCTTTTCGCAGTTGGACATCGCTTTCATCAGTTGCGATCTGTGCTTCTTTCTAGATATAGGTATATTGAAATACAGCCGAGAGATTTGTCAGTTGTACGATCGGGATAATTTAGAGACCGTTGGCTCGGCAACTGTTTTATACATTTCGTCCATTTTCTCATTTCAGAGTCCTCATTACAGAAGAATGATAAAATTAATAAAAAATCTAGAATACTGACCGCGGTTCACGACGGGATTCTGTGTCATCCGTGCATAATGTCGTTACACTTCATCGGCATCCGACAATAGAGAGAGAACGGTAGAACCGTCACGAAATCACGACAGAGTTCTTATGACGCACGAAATAGCGGTAGAACAAGGGGGTCTTTCGTGATTCGGTGTCATAGACGCTTTCTACGAAGTGTAACGCGGAGTATCATCTCGGCGCAGGTACACGGTAAAAGCTAGCTCGCAAAAGCTAAATGATCGTCGCACGAACTCGCTATTGTCTCGCCGTGTACGGCTGAAGTGTCGATTGACAGCGAAAAATGAGTACACGGGCAGCCGTGCAAAGTAACGCGAACATCTTTTCCGGTACATTCATGCACGAGGCAGCAAAGTAGTAATGCTTTAAAAAGGAAGATTGGAAATAATTTTCTTTAAATATATTCAACATTTTTTAGAACAAATTAGAATTATGTGTTATTATAATTTTTATTTAATTTTTATTTAGAATTATAATCTATTTATATAAATATATAACTGTGCAAAGCTATAGATAATTTTGATGAAAATACTGTTTGTGTGCATGTGCGTAGACTGCAGATTTTATTTCCGAGCTCGAATTTCATGTTTCTAATTTCATTAAACGGTCACGATGCTTGTATCGATCGCTAAAATGCGGAAGTTTCATCTGTGAATCGATCGCATTACCGCTAATATCGTAATTTAATTAATCATCGATATTGAACTCCATGGTTGTCATATTCTCCATGAATTGTGAAATAGTAATCATACAACCGACGCAGTCATCCGCGACTGGCTGACTGGTCCATTGCATGAGTCATTTTCATCGACAAGACGAGTTGGATCTTTTAGATACTGATGGGCGGATTGATTTATCACAAAGTCTTACCGAGATCGCGATCGGTTCAAATGGCTTTCGATACGATCGTGAGGATTGAACAGCCACTACGATAACCGTAGCTAATGCATTGAAAACTGATTAAATTTTGTTTTCCTGTTGTATTAAGTTGTATTCTATTGGCCTATCGACAGACGCAGTTAAGAGATAGAAAATAAAATGCATTATATATAATGGTTCAATAAAACAATTCGTTACTAAAAAATAGCGACAAATAATATATTAGGTAATATATTAGTCTATTACATGTAAACCATTTTACAATTACTCTTGTTGTTATCTAGAACTTGTTTATTATATTGTCAGCTTTAAATTTTAACGCTATGTCCAATATTTGACACTCATAATATGTTTCCGGAGACAATTTTAAACTTCGTCAGACTGTCCCAGGAAAAAGTGTGATGATTTTATTGCAACTTTACCTTCGATCTCAGAGACGTTCCTTAATGGACTAATTATCTCGCCGCATCTCGCGATAGATCGATGCGATAGAACGCGCACGGGAACGAAGGAGGACACGACGAAGAGCAAGGAGATGCCTCTCTAGTTACGATTCTGTCATTACTGTTGAATCGCAGCAATGAAACGACAGCGCCCAGCATGTCCGTCTCGCATCGTTCGATTCAAACGTCGAGATACAAGAGCCATTCGCTATCCTGCTTCATCTTTTTCTTCGCCGTTCTCTTTCCTCCGCCTCCTCGTCCTGTTCTCTCTGATTCTCTCTTCCTCTTTTCGCGCTTCTCTCTTCCACGTGGAATAGATTCAGTCCAGAATTATTCGCTGTGGCTCTCTTTCTCTCTCTCTCTTGTTCTCTCTTCGTCTCCCTTCGTCTCTGCCTTGTGTGGTTTTATCGCTTCGAGAAATCGACTGCGGACTCGGCACTAAATTACCGGGTGGCACCGTGTACGCGACCGTGATAGACGCGCCAACACCTAACGCCAGTCACGCCGGGCCTCGCCATTGTGACGCGTTATCCAACAGTGGTCGTGGCCGCAAAGTGCAGCGACTCTGCCTCGGATCACGGCGATTTCGCGAGATCGGATACCGGTAACAGACCGTACATCGGCTGAGGATCGTGCATCGAGATCCACCGTGGAACGCTTCCAGATCTCGTGCGCGCTTATCGCACGTTCTCTACCTCGCGAGCGTTCTCCACCTTGTTCCTAATCTAGAAATTCGCTTTCCACTTTGAGTAGGGCTTGCATTACCTCGTTCGAGATAACTACGGTTTACGCCTATAAACAGACGATACGCTAATATCTGTATTGTTTTAAAAATGTTTACTGAAGATAGGATTTAAGGCGGATTTAAGTCCTATTAGGGAAGATTAATTTAACCAACGATTAATTTGTCAACAAATAAATAGCGTAATGACTTATAAACATCGCATTATAAACTCTTTCTGATTATTTGTTTTGATGTCGAATAAAAAAAGAAGCAATTGTATATGATATTCTTTCATAAGAAAATGTGTAGTATATTATAGATCTAGAAACTTTTGATTTATGAAAGATCTGATAAATGTTCCGATGTAATCAACAACCACGCGTTTCCTCGCCAGTTCAATGTTAAGTTCAATTTCAGCAATTTACAATTTTCACGTATATTGTCGCGGAACCAGGAACAAGAAGATTACGCGACGCGCTCTCGAATGAACCGTCTATCAATCATCCCGCGACAAACGGCAGATATTTCTCGAGTGCCCAATGATGGTACCTCTCCATTCGCGGACAGGGACTCGTACGTCGCGAATCGAGCGTAACTGCATAATCCACGCTCGTAAAGCGCGCTGTTATAGCCGCGGGGCATACTCGCGCGAGCCGGGCTCTCGCGTTGCATCATAGCCATTGCAATGTTTCCCGTCGGCGTCGCGTCGTCTAGTCGAGGCTCGACTTATGCTAACGAGGCTCGCGACCGTCCGCGCCGATTGCCAGCTATTTAAAAATAAGCGTGACAGGCCGCGGCGAGGGTATTATTAAGCGGCGAGAGACTCGCGCGCGGTCACCCGGTACCTTAATTCCCGGCTACAACGTCGCGATCGACGAGCATCCCCTCGAGGCACCTCGCACGCCCCGCGGGTCAAGGCAAGCCGGGCGTGCGTGGCGTGGATGCGTGCATGTGCGTGCAATGGCGTCGGGACAGGTGGACGGAACGGTAATCTGGTATAACGAATTTCATCAAGCTGCTCGATAAGAGTATACGCCTTCAGGAAATAGTGTCTCAGATATTCGTGAAAGCTACGTCTACTGTAAATGTTGTAAAAAAAATAGATATTTCGTAACATTATAACTATACGTTATTAAACTTTGCTTCTCTGAAATAGTAAACTCCTTAAAAGTGCACTGAATTGATTATTTAAATGTTATCGTATTGGGCACATGATTTTCTCTCTCTCTTAAATGATTCTCTCTCTCCTATCATTACAAATCGTAACATATCTAGAATGCACTGTTATTAAATATTATTAAGAAAAATGAAATAACGGATAAAATGTACTAGTCTCCGCAAAATTAGAAAGAAATAATTTAATGATTAAACGAACTTACCTGTAAGTGAAGTTCTATCATAATTGTATGAAGCGCCTCTTCCGAAAGATAATACGTAGTAGTCCCTACTCTATGCCGAGGCGCCACAGTCTTTACAGCTAAAACAAAACGTTTTTCCCCCTCCTAGGGGACTTCTCTCGTGTTCGCGCCCATTGCGTCATTTTTTTTCAAAGTTCAGCCGTAGCCCTAAAAGTTACGGGATCCGAAATTGTCGGATATGGGTATAGGGAGGGACCCATCTTTCGGAAGAGGCGCTTCATACAATTATGATAGAACTTCACTTACAGGTAAGTTCGTTTAATCATTAAATTGTATTTCGCGCCTCTTCCTCAAGATAATACGTAGATGTTGAAAGTTGGCTACGGTTGTGAAATTATAAAATATATATGTTTGTCACAGATAATAAGGAATATCAAACAGTTTTATTTAACTTTTTCTTACTTATCTAATATCGCTTGCCCAAATACTCTTAAGTCCTGAACGATGGGTCTATCATAGAATTTTGTGAAAGTGGCTGATCTTTCTGTCCAACCCGCTGATTTTCTTATTACATCAATGTTAATACCTTTGCGTTTCGCCGCGGACGTAGACGCATGTCTAGTACTATGCGCTGAGAAAATATCTGTGTCTATGCCACTTTCCTGTAAAACATCTTTTACCCATCGGCTAAGCGTCTGGGTTGATGCTTTCTTAAACGGTTTTTTAAATGAAATAAATAAACTCGTTATATCTTTTCTAAGCTCTTTTGTCCTTTTGAGATAACATTGTAGCGTATTAACTGGGCAAATGTTCAAATTTTCCTTGTAACAAGGCAAAGTTAACACCGGTTGATATTTTCCGGGTTTAGAGGTTTTTATTCTCTCCGGAATCTTAATTTCTATCAAGTTCTCTTTGGTAACTATATTTCTTACATCAATTGATGACAAAGTTTGAATTCTTTGCCCAGTTACTAACGCTAATAACGATACTAATTTTTTACTTAACTTATCTAAGGCTAAGTCCTCGTTTCGTAAGTCTCTGAAATAATCAAGAACTAAACTTGGATCCCACGTAGAATCATATTTAGGCTTCGGAGGTCTTAATTTTGACAATCCTTTGAAAAACCGTTTAATAACCTCATTTTGTCCTACTTCTGAGCCCAAGATAAGAGAAATAGCAGATCGCATGCCGTTAAGGGATCCGTAAGATGCCCCGTTGTCAAATTCTATAGTTAAAAACTTAACGATGTCTGATACTTCAGCATCGTAAAAGGATAAACTCTTATCTTTACAAAATATCCACCATTTTTTCAATGCGCAGTTATATTGCTTAAAGGTAGATTCGCTTAAGGAAGCCATAGTAATTGTTATGGATTCCTTTGGAACGCCTCTTAACAGGAAGGCTTCCCTGATAACTTCCCGGCCACCAGGGTAAGAGACTTCCAAAGCGGATGTGGCTCCCTATCGGGTGAAAGTAAGGTATTACTATCGGCCTTAAATGTCAAAACCTCCGATTCCAGCATTGAAAGGAACAAGGGAAACCACGGCTGTGCTGGCCATTGTGGTACCACAACTATACCTTCTGCTCCTTCCGATCTAATTTTCTGTAAGACTCTAGTAACCAGTATAAATGGTGGAAAAGCATAAAAGAAGGATTTATTCCAGTTTATAGTAAAAGCATCGATCGCTATTGAACCTGGATCCCTTGTCCAGGATACATAATCTTTACATTTTGCGTTAATTCTAGTAGCAAACAAGTCTATGTCCGGATAACCAAATTTACTAGTGATTTTCCGAAAAGCTACATCCGACAATTCGAATTCCGTTTCTTTATCCAATCTTCTGGATTCAAAATCTGCTTCAGTGTTATTCTTTGAAGCAATATATGATGCGAAAATGAACAATTCACGTTCTTCACACCATTTCCAAATGGTCTTCGCAAGATCACTGAGTTTTTTGAATCTTATACTACCCATACGATTTATATAAGAAATCGCTGTAGTGTTGTCGATTCTTAACAGAATATTGCAATTTTGAAGATCTTTGGCGAAACATTTGAGTCCAAAGAAGGCTGATAAAAGCTCTAAGTAATTAATGTGGTGTAGCCTTTCGGATTCACTCCAGAAACCATGAGCTCTATTGTTGTTGCACGAAACTCCCCAACCCGTGAGGGAAGCGTCTGAAAAGATAACCAAACTGAATTCACGACTAGAAATTGACGAGACTCTGTGTAAAATATTTGATTCCCACCAAGAGAAATCATCTTGTAAAGTTTGACTCAATTGCATATTCACATCATAATTGCCATTTGACTTTAAAAGAGCTAAGTATTTTTCCCTTTCGAGATTTTTGATATGTGCCCAACTGTATTGGATGGCTGGACAACACGATACCAAGGATCCTATCAACTGAGCAAAATCTCTAATTTTGCATTTTTTCAATTTTTTAAAAATGTTGATCTGATCGCGAACCTTGTATCTTTTTTCTAGTGGCAATTCTAACGTCATTTTTTGTGAATTTAAAATAAAACCAAGAAATTTACGGGCTTGTGCTGGAATTTTACGACTCTTATTTTCGTTAATAATAAAACCTAGACTTTTTAACACATTTAGAGATTCCTTTATGTTCTTTAAACAATCCGAATACGTGTTTCCAAACAGTAACAGATCATCCAGATAAACAACCGACAAAAATCCTAAGTTTCTCAGATAAGCTACTACTGGCTTCATGATTTTCGTAAAAATATATGGAGCCGTGTTGAGGCCAAAGGGTAAGCAATTAAATTCATAGAGATTGCCATCAAACAAAAATCTTAAATATTTTTTATAATTTTTGTTAATTGGGATCATATAATACGCATCTTTAAGATCCAATTTACCCATAAAACAATTGCGACTTATTAATTTACAAGCTACTTTATAATCCTCCATTTTAAAATGGTCTATTTCAATAAATTCATTTAATTTTTTAAGATTAAGAATCAATCTACTTGAACCATCTGGCTTTGGAATTAAAAAGATACCCGATACAAATTGCCCTTTCTGTGGATGGCACCTACTAATAACTCCTTTGGAAATTAACTGATCTATGTGTTCCTTAACCTGAATTTTTTCTTTTAGTGACCATGAAGGTTCTGTAGGGATTGTATTTTGAAATACTAATTCTGCAAAGGGAATTTTATAACCTTTTATCCAATCTAAAACTCTGGAATCGGAAGTTAAGTCTTTCCACTTATTCAGGTAATTTTTTAACCTGCCAGCTGATCTACTTACATCCCTTAAAGCTAAGCTTTTTTCTGTTGTGCTGGGGTTTGTGATTGGGGATTGTGGTCTCCCGTGTTCTGAGTTCCCCAGTTCTTCTTGTTGGACTGATTTTGATTGTAAAATTTGTTCCGGAACCCGCCCGACGTCCTGGGCTTGAAAGGCTGACGACGAGGCGGAGTCTTGAAGTTTTTTGGCTTCTTAGAGATTTTAGGTTTTGCTTTCAGGTCCTTTCCCGATCGTTCGATTGTCTTTGCCGCCTTAAGACGCTCATCCAATTTTTGGCCAAAAAGCCATTCATCAGCTGTTGATGATTCCAATACTTCCTTCTGTGAGCTATTAATCGTAGCAAGAATTAGACTTCTGCGAGTCAGGGTTTCATCTCTCTGCAGATCTGCCAACAACCGTGCTGCTTCACTGAGCTTTTTAACTAAGGCAATTTGCGCTGGTGGCAATATCGAAGTTCCTTTATCCGCCTTGCTATTGTTGATAACATCAACTATGGAGCTACCCATCAAGGCGAGACAAGCAGTAATTTTCTTTTGTTTATCGACGATTCGATCATCTCGTTTTCTTGACGGTTCCGCTATAGAAACTTTAACCTCTTCATTTAGTTTAGGAGGATCAATCAAGACGCAATTTTTTGGTGGTGCATGTTCCTTGATTAGCTTTTCTCTTTCCTCCTTTGGAAGACCTTTCTTCAAAATGTCTTCCAGCCGAACAGCGATACTTTTAGGAATAGCTGGGGCCAGCACTCTGTCTTCTGCAACTCGTTTGCCGATTACATCCAAAATTTCCTCATCCAGGTCTTCAATAATGAGTTCATTCTCTTGCCCAGAAGCCTCAGTTTTTTGGGCATTTAAAGAAGATGAATCTCCTCCTGGCTTTACTGTCGGTTGATGTTCAATAGAAGCCTCTGCCGGTGCTGTGGAAGTACCAACGGGCGGATCATGAGAATGATTCGAGGTCGATGCGACCTCGCCGCCCAACGCAACTTCTATTGTATCCACAGTGAGCCCCTCGTCAATCGAGGGCGATCGTTGATCATCATCCGACGGGATAAATGGAGAATCGGGTGGAGTTCGTGAAGGGCTTTGTGACAGATTTCTCCTGTCTCTGCCACTGGATGATTTCTGCCGTTTATGATCACCATCCTCTAATCTCGAATCACGGTCTCCTAATAAATCACATTTCTTTTAGGACCGTTTTATATATGTGTACAACACACATTCACATAAATATATATATATATATATAAATATATATATATAAATATATGTATATACATGTATATATGTATATACATATTAAACACATACATGCATTACTTGGAGATCCCGTCTCAAGTAAGACCGCTTGTCTTAAAGCGTATACACTGAGGTTCATTACGTCATTCATCATAAAATGAAATCGCCACTAACTTAGAGTCTGCGGCCTGTCAATAGGTTAGGGCCTATGACACGATAGTGTGTATCTAATATGTATTTAACGGTTTATACACCGCGGTACATTGTGCCTCTCGTCCTGAGACAAAGCTCGCCATTAGGTTAGCGCCTGTGGCTCGTCAATAGGTTAGAGCCTATGACGTGACGAGTGTGTAGCCAATACGTGTATTATCTATACGTCAGGAGACTCAGTCTCCGCAAACGATAAAATCGTTTGCCTTGCGGCGTACACGAGGCATTCGTCGTATGCTAAAACTTGCCACCAGGTTAGAGCCTGTGACTCGTTCATAGGTTAGAGCCTATGACGCGACGAATGTGTACCAAGAGATATGCATAAAAACATTATCGTCCGACCACTCCTTACGAGGCGGAATAGAAAAGATGGCAATCGAGTTTTCGATTAACCTAATTTATTACTTACGTGCCCGTCTCTTCCGTATTCGATCCTCAAGCTTTTTAAGATCTCTCGACAGGCGTTTCATCTTTTTAGTTATCCTATTTTCCTTAGATTCATCGTCCGAATCTGATCTCCTGTATTTTCTTTTTCCCATTTTACTAATGGCGATGTGACTATCTCGGCACAAGAATAAAGAATGACGCAATGGGCGCGAACACGAGAGAAGTCCCCTAGGAGGGGGAAAAACGTTTTGTTTTAGCTGTAAAGACTGTGGCGCCTCGGCATAGAGTAGGGACTACTACGTATTATCTTGAGGAAGAGGCGCGAAATACAATTGATACTTTCATACTTATACCTGATAGATACATAAGTATGATAATATATATGAAATTCTTTATTACAGCTTTTTCTTACTTTGATAGTTTTTGTCTCTTTTGAGTGTTATTATGAAGTGTTGAGTGTTTTATGTTTAAAATTAGACCCCACTAAAATAAAATAATTAAAAAATTGCAAAGTTTCTAACTTCAGTCTGATAAATCTCCGAACGCAAGAAACACACACGTGTCTTTTTTAATCACATATCGTCAGTCACGTATTGAAAGCCACCTGCATTCTTTCGAATCCTATCGAGAATGACATAATTGACCGTAGACAATCGGGCCTTTCCATCTATACCGTACATTCGACACGTTAGGCATTCGACTAAGGCTTTCATCGACTCGACCCGAATCTTCGATCTTTTCAATCCTATCGGCCGATAACGTTAACGTGCGCGCCATTGCACGCGGCACGTCCGTGTCGTGTCCGTGTCGCGACAGGCGGACGTGTACGATTGCGTACGGGATTCCACGTGGGGACCCACGTACCACCTACACACGCCGTACATAGCAGCCACTTGACAGCTGTCACCTTCCACGCGGCCCCGACAAGACGCGCGGCGACTCTCTCGCCGGTGATTCATGCGCCACCGGGGGGGCACGAGGATCCGGCGACCTCCTGTCAGGGATTCCATCGTCGCATATCGCGCGCAGCGAGACATAGGTGACATCGCCGGCCGACGAGATTTTAATCGCGGACGCCATGGTGCGCGGAGAGCCTGGGGCCCCAAGACGGCCGATTTCGAAGCCGACTCAAATCACGCAAGTCGGATGTGACCGTTGCGCTCGCCGATCGCCATGTACCTACTTCTTGCGCGTGAGTTTAATCCTGGCGGCGCATCAGGTGAAATCATGCTGAGATGGAACAAAAGAATAGCTCTTGTAGATATAATTCAAAGTAAAAAAAATCCGCTAAGTAAACGGTTTTGTTCGAAATTGTGACAAATTTAAAAAAAATAATAAAAATAAAAATCTTTTACTCCACAAGGATAGATAAGGAGGAAGTATTAAAATAAAAAAGTAAATGTGACCGGATTCTCATAGAAATATGAAATAATGTTTCTTGATGCTTATTCGACAGTTTTTATTTTAAGAAATATTGATCGTCTACTTAAGATTGCGACAATTTATTATAACATGAATTTACAACACCGTGACTCGTTGCTTCGAATCGTATTCGGCTACTCGGAGCTTCAAGTTATTTTGATCGAGGTCTGATCTGTCAACGAAATTGGCGAAATCGGAATCAAAGCCACGTCCCGCGATCAGTCCATGCGAATTCAGTCCAGCGTGACTCGCCTGGGCGGCGGCGCATTAAAATCGCCGATACAATTGACTCACCATCAACCTGTCAGCGGGAGACATGCCGCGAGGGAAGAAGGTGAAAAGGTGAGAATGTGACCTCGCGACGGTATTCTGACGTACATACGTACGTATATAGAAACGCGGAGACGCACATCTCGTCGTCGTCGTCGGCTGGGCCCTCGTCAGCTAATGGAATTACTTTAACGCAATGACACAGCGATTACATAATTGCGGGGTTCTCCTCGAGAGCCGTCCGCTCTCGTTCACTCCGAGCGGGAGAGAGCGCCCGGGCCCATTACCGCACATCCGTGTTCGTTGCCTCGTCTCGCTCTTTCCCGCGTCTACTTTTGTGCCGCGGCTCCTCTCTCCCTCTCTCTCTCTCTCTCTCTCTCTTTCTTCTTTCGTTCGGCGCGAGCGAACACGCGCGCGTTCCGCCCCGACTCGTCGATTATCCTCGGGAGACAAATGACGCGGCCGCCAAAGAGTAATGAGCGCGAACGAAGCTGCCGGCGAGCACGTCTCGTCAAGAATTTCGCGCGCGTCCGCTCGTTGCTTTCGTTGTTTTCACGATTCATGGCGCCTTCGCTCCAAGATGTAGGTACAATACCTCCGCGTATAGGATTCGCCGAATTTCGCCGTTATCGGATATACCCAGGGACAATGGACGCCAATCGCGGCGTCGGAAGGATTATAATAGCTCCTTGATATTTACATGCCAATGTTGCAATACAGATATTTTAGTTAGCATTTTTGTTAAGGTCTTAAAAAGATAAATTTTTTAAAACGCAATTATATACATACATTTACACTGATCAGATATATGTATGGAAAAAACAAAATTAAAAATGCCGTAAATAGTTAATGTACTCGTAAGCGTAAAAATGAATATACAAAAATATGTAAAATAGTACGATTAAATATATTTTTATGAGTCTTTCTGTCCTGCTCGCAATAAAAGTTAACGAGATACGGGAAACTGGATCTCTGGATATTCGCGCGGGGGTCTCAACGTTACACGACGTTCACAGCTGTGTAACCCGCGACATAATAAGGTCGATAAAACGGTGGCGATGGACGGACACGAGAGGTAAAAGACTTGGCGCGGCGTGACGTCGGTCGTATCTGAAAACGACGACGCCGCGACTGCCGCATCCACATTTACGTTTACATATACGACAACATCGAAAGCCGTGAGACCATTATTGCTAAAGTTATCCTTAGTCTCGTGAATCTCTTTCTCTCTCTTTCTCTTCTGCGAAGAGCCGGAACGACAGCGCGGCGTTAATCACGCCACGTGGATGGCCACGTCGAGCGGTGGAGGCGCGGGTCTCGTCGATACATCAACGTCCGTTAAATCTCCCCTCCCGACCCCTTCCTCTCCCCAAACATTTAACGCGAGGGAAACGCGATTTATATAGGTCGCCAAACTCTCCGCTATTCTTCGCACAAACCGGTCGTTCCGAGATATTGTGGATTGTGGGAAGCGCTGCTCACACTCGCGGAGAAAGAATTAATTTTTTAGTGAATTTAGTTTTTAATTCCGCGGTCAAAAACGACTTTTATATTTACTCATGATTAGCGTAGATATACACTATATTTTTGCGCAGTGTCGTAAAAAGGAAAAAATATTCATTAATATTTATTAATCGAATCCTTGAGGAAATGTTAAATCTGGGGGGGAATTCACAACCCAAAATTTTGTACACCAATGCCGATTTTTGGCATTGCTGTAAAACACTGCCGACATTTTCGTACACTGCCGACAATGCTTAGTCAATACCTACAATGCCGTCAATCCTATATATAAATAATATAAAATTAAGGCAATGCCATGCAATTATGAACACTGTCGCGTACTGCCCATTATTATACGTCAATGCCACCTCTATCAAGTTAACCCCCCCACTATTGCAAAAAAATCCGCACTTATTAAAAAATTTAGTGCTATTTATGTGCTGTTGCTCTAGTCCGGATTTTGTTGCTCAAGCCGTTTAGCTGGAAACGGCGATCGAAATGGGGGGGGGGGCAGCTTGTCGTCATAATAAAAAACCTATATAGAGTGCTCAAATCCAAAAAACAAATACACCAGAATTTGTTGCTTTTTTGTTGCTCCAAGATAGCGTGAAAACATTTTTGAAATATAACGTTTTTTTAGAAAATACGGTAGGGGAGACCGGGGCTAACTCGACACCGGGGCAAACTTGACACTAGGCTTTTTGGCAATTTAAATCTATCGTAGAAACTTGCCTTTCCTATTGTAAATGCGTCTTTATGTGCCAGTACACGGAGAGAAATCGTTAGTAAACTTTACATAGTTGCGAAGTAAAATTTACTAAAACAGTTGTGCCGAACTGGCTAAGGTGTATTTACCAACAGGGTTAGGTAAAAATTACCGAACAAATTATATAATTTTTACTTGATTAGTTAAGCTGCAGTAGTTAGGTAAATTCTATTCAACTGTATAAGTAAGATTTACAAATTTTGATACGGTAATATAATATCGAACAATTATAATACTTGCAAATAATAATAATGTTTAAAAAAATTGATTTGTATGTTCATACAAGAATATATTTTAAAAATTAAATATTATTTAGATATAATTATTAAAATAGGTAAATAGATCATTAAAAATTTGTATAACAAAATTAATGGAAATTTTTTCAAATAAAAATGTATTTAATTCTTATATATGTTATAGTACATGTCTTGTGGCTACATAGTAGTTTGATATTTATTGAATTAAAAGACAAGCACTCAATTGCGGCAAGTCTTTTAATTTTTTAACAATTCTTAAATCGCGAAAAAGAGAGGAAGAAAAAGAACTCGCTCGATGCACCGTTGCGTTCATCGACGCGTCTCGCGAACGGACGATCAGGTAGTAGACGGGGGAGGGAAGGAGGGCCGCGGAAGCACGCCGTCGCGGATTTTCGGACGGGTCGCCGACACTCTCGACACTAGTCACACGCCCCAGATAAGGGGGAAGGTAGAGAAGTAAATAAAGCACAACACACCAAACACCAAAGTATGCGGTGTGTCGCTCGTTTTTAAATCACCGCCGGTGCGGAGAGGAAAGAGTCACGCGCGAGACACGCGTGAAATCGCGCCGCACCGAAACGTATAGCCTCACCACCGCGATCTGCTCTCTCGCAACGCGCGCGCAAGCTCTCGTGGGCTCGCGACTCGCGACCCACTAACGGACACAGCTTTCTGAAACAATGCGCGGTCGCACTTATTCGCGACGGGCATCCGCACCACAGAACATATAATCGCACTCACTGACAACACCAGAGACCAGAGACGGAAGCCATTATGGGACCACGTATCACGTCATTCACGTCGACAAAAGAGAGTAGCGTTTCGCGGCGCGCGGGCGGCGGTGCGGCGGTCGCGCGGATCGCGCCTAATGTTATGACGCTAACATCGCGCGGTCGCGTGAAGATTAGCTTAACTTGCTAAGTAAATTTTACTCAACAGTAGTCCGGCGATTTTTACTTAATGTATTTGGTAAATTTTGCTTCACTTGTCAGTTACATTTTACTTAACTCAAACTCTGGCAAAATTTGTTTAGCGAACTTAAGTAAAATTTACTAACAATTTCTCTCCGTGTATTATCAACGGAATTTGGTAACATTCTGAGTTATAGTGTAATTTTTAACGCGACATAAGCGTTTTTGATAGTGAAAAGTAATTTTTTTGATCTCTCGAAAATGGTCTACTCTTTCATCGAGCTTTCGGGCAAAACTAAGCGACGTACAGCAAAATTTTCTTAAGCAATTTTGTACCTGAAGGAACGCTCTTTAAATGTGTACCATTAAATTTGTTTGAAAATTTTAATTAATTGTTGAAAATTGCCTTTAAAAAAATTGTGTCGAGTTAGCCCCGGTCTCCCCTACGTAAGTATATCCGAATACTTAACAGACAGCACTATATTGACTACATCTTAAACAACATTATATTTCCAAAATATTTTTACACTATCTTAAAGCAACAAAATAGTAACAAATTCTGGTATAAACATTTATTCGATTTGAGCACTTTACATATTTTTTTTCGCATGGTGAGAGGTCAGCTTGACACAGAGATTCTAGCCCCACCACATACTAAAAAACACATATAGAGTGCTCAAATTTAAAAAAACAATACACCAAAATTTGTTGCTTTAAGATAGCGTAAACAAATTTTCAAAATATAAGGTTCTATAAACAATGCCACTAATAAATACTGCATCTTCGACCTTCATCTACAACTTCGATGGCTAAAAACTAAGTAAAAGAATTTGTTGCTTGGCTCTTTTTGGTTTTAAAGTATTCTATGGACCGTGCCCTATTAGAATATGCAACTTACGATTTTGTTGCTCGCCCCTAACTGCAAGTAAACAAATTATTTATCTCCGCGTCGACCGTTATCTGCGACTTTGATGGCTAAAAAACTAAGTAAAGGAATCTGTTGATCGGCTCTTTTTGGTCTTAAAACTATAAAGTAAAAGAATCTTTTACTTATTGTTAGTTTTTAGCCATCACAGTCGTAGATAACGAGATAACGGCCGACGCGGAAATAAATAATTTGTTTATTTGCAGTTAGGGGCGAGCAACAAAATCGTAAGTTGCATATTCTGATAGGGCACGGTCCATAGAATATTTTAAGACAAAAAAGAGCTAAGCAACAAGTTCTTTTACTTAGTTTTTAGCCATCAAAGTTGTAGATAACGGTCGACGCGGAGATAAATAATTTGTTTATTTGCAGTTAGGGGTGAGCAACAAAATCGTAAGTTGCATATTCTGGTAGGGCACGTTCCATAGAATATTTAAATAACAAAAAGACCCGAGCAACAAATTCCTTTACTTAGTTTTTAGCCATCGAAGTCGTAGATAACGATCGACGAGGAGATAAATAATTTGTTTATTTGCAGTTAGGGGCGAGCAACAAAATCGTAAGTTGCATATTTTGATAGGGCACGGTCCATAGAATATTTTAAGACCAAAAAGAGCTGAGCAACAAGTTTTTTTACTTAGTTTTTAGCCATCAAAGTCGTAGATAACGGTCGAAGATGCAGTATTTATTAGTGGCATTGTTTACAGAACCTTATATTTCAAAAACTTGTTTACGCTATCTTAAAGCAACAAAAAAGCAACAAATTTTGGTGTATTGTTTTTTTTTTTTATTTGAGCACTCTATGAGTTTTTTAGTATGTGGTGGGGCTAGAATCTGTGTCAAGCTGGCCTCCCATGCAAAAAAAAAATATATAGAGTGCTCAAATCGAATAAACGTTTATACCAGAATTTGTTGCTATTTTGTTGCTTTAAGATAGCGTAAAAACATTTTGGAAATATAACGTTGTTTAAGATGTAGTCAACATAGTGCTATCTATTAGGTATTCGGATATATGTATTTTCTAAAAAAACGTAGGGGGCGTCCACTGCCGTACTGCCGAGTCAATGCCGGATAAAATTCGGACACTGCCTTAGCAATGCTATGCAATACCTCCTGCACTGCCACTGCCACATGTCATTATTACCACTCCCCAACCATTGACGACAATGCCGTCAATATTATAGGCCACTGCTTACTTTTTTCAGTCCACTGCCGAAATTTTGTACACCAATGCCGGCTGTGAATTTCCCCCCAGTTAAATCGAAAGAAAATATATCTGAGTTATTTCTGAATTATTTCTGAAATTAATGAGAAGTATTTTAAAAAACCGTCGAAGTATCTGGTAAAAAGTATTCTGCACGTACCCACGTTGTATAACGCCGGCGCTAAAATGTTATCGCTACCGCGTTTCACCCCTTAGACGACACTCCGTTTGCCGGTTATACGCCCGACCCTTCCGTATCGTTTTCCCCCAGGGTGCTCCGAGCATAAAGCTTTATGCACGCGTTTCCATCATACAGCTCGCCGATTAAGACGTCTCGGCGTTAAAAATGCATGCAATTAGCTGGCGGCGCGCTGGCTAAAGCGCCCTTTAAGGCCGCTTCTTCTTAGCCGGGCGGGCAAGCGCGCTACCCCGTTCCCTCTCGTTGGGTGACAAAGTTACGATCTACCGGGTGTCGTTAATATCAGCGTCCCGGAACGAGCGGCGGGTGGGAGAGCGGACGGAGAGATGATCTGCGAGGCACGGCCGCCGTAACGCGATTTCGCCATGAGTTACGGTAAGGCGCTCTGCGGGTGTTTTAAATCGATATGCAGACGGGGTGAGAGAGAGAAAGAGGAAGAGAAATAGAGAGCTAAGCTCGATCGCGCCTAACCTTGGTGTCTGCTCGTTCCTTGTCGACGATAACCATCTAACATTCGCGTTCTGGGAATAGAAGTAATAACCTGAAGTATGGAAAGCTTCAAGCAGAAATCCATAGACCGATCCGATGTCGAAGAGGTCGTTTTTTCCGATATCGTATTCTCGACTGAGTGTACATACACGCGTCGCTAAATAATGGCGGTAAATCTGTACAAAGTCTAACAGGCAAATCTGTCGAGCTCGTTCATGTGAATATCAGATAAGAATTAATTGGAAAATAATCGATCGAAACTGAAAGTCGAAGGATGATGTTAACGGTTCTTATAGATGCATAGATGAAATTCCGTAAAGTGCACGAAAGTTTCGAGGGATCCAAATGAGAATCGGATTCGTCCCAGTTCCACGACGATAGAGATCTGACCTTACTTGAGCCAATCGGCTCTCTCTCGCGACCACATCGATACGGACGACAACGAGCGAGTCGTCTACAATGGGCTCGACACGAAAGATTTACGATAACGTCGATTACCTCGCGAGCCCTTCATTCATCATGGTGGGACCGGCGCAACTGTCAAAATCGTTGACGTTACACCGCATAGGTGACTCGATGTCACGAGACGGAGTGTCGCGATCCGCTGTTCGATGTAACAGATAAAGGAACCAGTCGTCGAGCGCAGTCGTGTGAGCACACAATGTTTTATGCTGCATTCAGACTTTGGTAGTTTGGCAATTAAATGCCGCGCGGGGATTTTGATCAATTCTGCAACCGTTAAGTTGCGGTAAATGGACATTATTTATGAAATATAATGTTCGCATCTTTATTTTATTTGCTCTTTATCGCTGGTGCTCGCACGACTATTGTGACATGTATATAAGTCTCCTCATATGATACAAGCTTTATTGTGAAAAGTTTTCAATATCAATTCGCAACAATTAACGATTCTGAAGGCCCGGGCACATAGAAAAACTTAAGTAGTAAGACGTAAGCAGTAAGGAAATCAACGGTATGGATTCGCTACTGCTTACGTTTTGTCTTAAGTTCTTGACTGTGATTGGCTGATTTGTTTACTACTATATCGTCTTACTGTTTAAGTTTTTATGTGCCCGGGCCTCGAGGGGCTTACGGCATGTACTTGATCGAAGACAGGTGGAGGCGCGGGATAACTTATCGGAGAACGTGTTTCGACGTCGTAATTCAGTTTGATAAATAAATGGTTGCCCCGGCTGTCTGCGTGCGCTCGCCTATCGCGGACTTAGCTCGTTCACCACGTTGACGAAACCACTCGTAAATGTCCTTCGACTAACGATACGGCGCTTCCGAACGACCGCGAGCGATACGAGCGAGTCCTGATTGCCGTGCCGCGCATCTCAAAGTCGTCACCTGTCGAGCTGCCGTAATATCTCGGGCTATAACTTTTAAAACTAAAAATTACACGATGGACAATTTAATTTTCAAGAATAGTACAAGTTAGCACGAGAGATTATCACTTTGTAACTAGTATTATTTTCAAGCTTTACTTCGAAACTTTTCTTAAATATCTTTGTCATTTCTTTTTGATATTATTATATATTTATTTTCTTTCAATATCCTTTTTCATCATTATCTGAAACGGCTTAACTTCCTGAATGCAACAATTCTACCCGCAACTCACCGAACCATCGCATCGTTTTAAGTTTATTCTCCTTTTTATGAGACTCTTTTTCTCGTGCTCTCTTCCTCGTCACACGGCGAAGAGAATCGGATGACGCGCGGCGACAAGCGAACGGATGAAAGGGGACACTAAAAAACATAAGAAGGACGACAGTAATCGCCTCTGATTATTGAAGCCATCGCATACCGCGTCTGTCCCCTTTGTATATAAGGATCGGTCTGAGAAACCTCACTTCGCCAACCACTAGGTATGCCGGATCACTATTGCTTTCTGTTAAATTGGCTTAGAACATGTCGTCTGAATTACAGTAAAAGCGCCTCCTAATCGATGCGGTCACGCAACGAATGCTATGCTCTGATGTGTACTATTTACCGACGTGATGACGTTTAATCGGTAGAAATGAAGCAGAAAAAGAATCAATTTATTCTGTTCAGGAAATTTCGCCATTTTACGCGACAATGAACAAGCAAAGTGCTATTTAATAGAATATCTATCTATCAGTATTTTATGACACAAAAGTGTCAGTAGATCCGACAATATTTGTCTTAATCTAATACGGTGAAAAACTTTATTTTTCTAAAAATTTTTTAACGGTTACGTAAAAGCATTAATTAAGTTTATTCCATCAATGCAATATACTCGTCCCTGTTAAAGTTGACACTGCCAAAGGAAAATCGAATTTGCCATAGAATGAAAATCTGAAAAGACACTTTGTCGTTCTCATGCATCTAATAACCTCGTGTATACATATAGATATAGTTAAGTATTTGTGTTCATGTGTGTTAACGACAATTTTTTGTATAATTCCAATATTATATACTAGAAATATGCGTATAAAATGCGTGGACATTGCTTAGCCGCGTGGTAATATTACCATAATCGGATTCAGGTGTCACGGCGCGTACGAGAAAGTATCTAGTAGCGTATTATAAACTTTGGACACGCCTAATGCATGCGTGGAAGCCGATACGCCGCATACGCGCAGCATTGACAGTTTTTGCCCGGTGTCATTATATGACGCTCGACGGCACAAAAGACGCCGTCGACAAGGCAACCAAGCGTGACGTTCACCGGCGAACAGGTACCGAAAGAATCGGAGACAAGAGCTGAGAAGAGGACGAGGTGGACACACACAGCAAGGACGTAGGACCGCGCTCACGAATAGATCGGTGAAGGAAAGTTCGGTCTCTCGAATACGCGAGCTTATCGATATTCGATATTCTGTCTCTCTCACTCCCGGCGACATCTCCTTTTGCTCGCTTTGCGTCTCTCCGCCAAATTAATGCACGGAAGATAAACCAACCGTTTGGGCGAATCTTTCTCAACCACTTCCCCAGAAGCGACCGTGCGTGTCCGCTCGACCGCGCCGAGATCATTCTGCGGCCAGAATCGATGAAAACGAAAGGGGACATTAAGGAGCCGCACGTGCGGCTTCGTACATGTTCGTTCACAACTAGATTTTGGGATATAAGCGATTTACACTCTTTAAACTGCATCCTTTCTTGACACATTGGAAAGCAATACGTACGGAAAGTGTAGGTACCACTTACAATTAGTTACGTGAAGAAACGGGACAGGTTTGTGCTGTCGCGATTGCGGGTCATGCCGAGATTCGAAAGATTACGGCGCGCCTTATCCTTGAACGCGAGAGAGGGGCCCTTGTCCCCGATCCCGGTGCGATCAATTTGCACGAATATGCTGATGCGCGCGATCTCGCGGCGCGACCGGATTTGCGGCGTGGCCGACGGTGCGTGACCGCCCGTAGAAGACCACAACAGAGGAGAGACCGCCATCCGTTACGCGCCTTCTTTCGATCTGCGCTGAGGATTGAATCGTGATCTCATTACGGCTGCGTTTTCATTATCTTAAATTATCGTAGAGTGCTGTCGATAGATTCCCAAAGGATTCTTTTGGTACTACCCACAATAATATAATCTCATCCAATATTGATAGAATCGAGCGGTTTCTTCGCGGAAAATTATACGAAGCGCTCAATTCAATTTGCAGAAGGTACAAAAGAATAAACTTTGCGCCTCATAACAAAATTCCTTATATTAAAATTTAGAAATGCAATAACAATTTTTATCATGACGATATAGTAAAAGTTGAAGCTATCGTTTGATCCACAGGACATTTTTAATCGCGTCCTACATTTCTCGATTGGCGTCAGTCTCTCGTGTTCAGTCTGGCCGGTGAAAAACGGCCAATGTCGTGAGAAGCCAATGAGGCAAC
Source organism: Temnothorax curvispinosus (assembly GCF_003070985.1). Taxonomy (NCBI): domain Eukaryota; kingdom Metazoa; phylum Arthropoda; class Insecta; order Hymenoptera; family Formicidae; genus Temnothorax; species Temnothorax curvispinosus. Next base: position 502,052 of record NW_020218496.1, on the reverse strand, counting down.
CGGTCGTTAGAGCCTCTCGGTGGTAGTCCGTTAAGGCGTAATCGCTTATCGGAGTCATGCGACCGTCGAACTACCAGTTTCCAAGTTTCGCCTAACTGCCGTCTATTCGGCGAGGCAAGGGTGAGAGATCGTAAAGGGGGGAAGTAAGGAAGTAGGAGAGGAGGAGTATGAGAGAGGGTACGGTAGCGATAGACCTCGAAGGGAAAGGGAACCAGCCGGTTCCGCTTGATACGCGAGAGGCGAGGCGGGGGAGGGGGGTCAGAGCTTTGATCGTAGCTTTGCAACCAAGTAACACCTTTGGCGTCGCGTGATAGCGGTAATTACTCAAAAATACACGCCCGGCCCTGTGTTCTCGCTTTAGCTCGGCCAACAAAACGCCTCGCCGATCGGTCATTACGTGCCTATCGTGCGCGTAAACGTCCCTCCGTTTCACCCACTTGCCACGCTAAACAGCCCCGGCTTAGAGGTGTCGGGACTTGGACGCGCGGCATGTCCCGGCGAAGTATAATCGCTCGCGGAGGTTCATTACGGAGGGGCGAAGGTCAATTATCCTCTCGCGAGTGAGATATATATACGAATAAGCGCTGAGAATGATATAGACCCACGAGTCGAGCGGCGTGTACAACAGAATTGAGTCCGTAACGTAACGGGCGAATTCTCTCTGCCAGGGAATGTCTCTACTTGTTTCCGTAATCGCCATCCAAATAGCAAATGATTGCTCGATATGTAGCATCGCGCGGTGAAAGAGAAAGAGAGAAAGGGAAATTAAGAGCCATTTATATGAATTATAACTATAACTTTTCCTAATTTCACTACGAGAGGAAAGGCTGCTTCCTGACACTCGTTTTCTCGCGCAACATGGTCGCGCGCGATCGTTGCGAAACGACGACTTGTCGCGGCCGGCGTCGCGGTAAATCGAGGGGAAAGAACATGGAAAAAAAAAGATCACAAGCACGCCGCTTGATTGTAATTGCCGCGCGGAGGAAATATTCTCGGTGACGTATATTCGTCGCTGAGACGTTTAATCGTGTCGCTCGTTGCGGCGTATTAAAATGATCATTATACACAGCGACAAAAACCGCCGACTCGCGAGCGAGTTTCACCGTTTCGCGGTTCCAGTACCATGTATCGGCCCCACCTGTCCAGTATCTACTATAAAGTTGTTACGACACGGCACGATATCGATATACCTACAGACACTAGTAACTGCTCGCGGAGATATCGATCTGCCGCGAGGATAGTACACGGGTAGTGCGATCTACCGTAGAGAACGTTTATGGCTCGAATCGTGTAATCGCGATTCCGACTGCGCCGCTGAACGATGCAAATTAATCGTTTCGTTATTATCCCACCTAATGGGGTCTATCTCGCCCGATGCGATCGCTGGCAAGACGATTGTACACCGCGAAACATACCGAGAAATCTTCGCCGGTGTTGTGCGATTCCGTCGATGCAATTATACGTTGCTGCTGAATTAGCCGTCGTGATGGTTCTTTTCTTTCTTTAATATTCTCACGATTCTGTTAAGGAATTAGAACGCGGCATGTAAAAAAATCGGGTTATAGTCGATATGTTGTTAGGCTTTAATTTTGCAAAAGATCTATAAACAATAAAGAAACAATCTAATCAAGTTAAAGATGACGCTCTTTACATCTTTGCGCGTCTTGTCTAACATTGAGAAACTTATACTGTATTATCTTTTAAATTTTTCATATTCAACCGAAGGCGACGCTACTATTAAGCGGGACGCTTGATCGCGACTTGCGTGGATGCAACTTTATTAACCCGCGAGACCTTGTACAGCCGCGTTTCTCTCCGTCTAACATTCGCGCACTTATCTACCGGTTCATCTGGGATTGATATGCCAATTAAGCCGCATCTCGGTGTTGAGCATGTAAGTACGCCGCGCGCCTGCGCTCCCGGAATGTTAATCCTTATATCGTCCGGTCGAACGCCAGAATCAACCGGCTACCTACTAATTTCATCGATTACATTCTTTCTCGGAAGAACCTTCAGCTTTTTTCATCGAAAACGCGCTTATTTGAAAGAATATAAATGATGCTAAAGAATCTAAGAGCCTGAAGATTGCTAGTCTGAAAATTTCATAGTTTTTAATCCTAATAATTAAATTTTGGAATTTTTAAATATTTTTACATGAAACAAGTTTACATCGCGCGTTGAAATAAAAAGGAAAATTAAACCTATGAAAATTTCAGACTAGCAATTGATATATTTCTGATATATGTATACTATCAATTAAATATTCGATCTTTCGAAATCTTCATTCCGATATATGAATTCAGATCCCTTATCTCGAGACAGAACCTACCGCGTTCGTGTCAGGCGTCTCACTGTTGGCTCACAGGTTTTTGTCCTTCGATGCGAAAGTCGTCTCTTCCCCGAGGGCCCCCGGTTTTTATGATTCCGCGACGAACGCGCGAGGCAGAGAAAAATGTTCGAGATGAGATCGGCGAGGGTCAAAATGCATGACAAATAACGCGGCTTGTCCACCGGTGGAATGAAACAAAACACCGGCCGAGGACGCGAACGGCGCTTTGTTCCCATTGTGCCCGGGTGTCACTTCGAGGTAGCGAGGTTCGCCATTCAGCCGAGCGACGGTGTCGGATCGCCATCAGATGACGCCCGATAAAGGCACGACAAATTGGTACCACCCGAACGACCGCCGCTCCCCGCGGAAGATACGCGCGGCGATAACGCCCGCGTCGATAACGCCGCGAGTTTTGCGCGTGAACCGGTGATTCCTTCGAGTTCCTCGTCCCCTTCACCGGTTACCCACAAGCGGAAGCCTTCTCGATGGAGAATTCGCCGGTGCTGCGATTGAATAAGCGACGATATTAATTTCATTGCAGAATTACTAACAAAGCTCTGGACAACGTTTACAGTAACGAGCAGTATGCACAACCGCTTCCACTCGCGCGATTTCTCTTATTCGCTCACAGTGTATATTTTGTATTCTTGAAACGTACATCGAAAGCATATCTTTGCACGATTTAGTCTATCACGTGTAATCTATAACGCAAGTTGATTTCGAAAGTACTCAGAATTTTATTAAAGCTCAATTTTTTTCATATCGAAAAATATCGCATGAAATTTTCTTTGCTATCTGATAACACGCGCGTGAATGCAGATAAATTGCAATTTACGATAAATTGGAGAATCTCACTCAATCGTTCACTGAATATTCCGTAAAATTCTGTGATAACACAATGGATAACACAATTTATACGTATGACTCGATTATCGAGTCGGCTGCGCGATAGCGGGTAGGCGAACTCGACTTGTGTGGCGGATCACGGTTGGCCGACTTCGCGTTGCCGTTCGGCGAAATCACGCTAAGTCCGCTCGACGTCTGTACGTCCGGTGACATGGGACAAGAAAGAAGAAGAGAAGTTTCGTCGACGGTGGAGAGGAGGATCTTCCGCATGATTTCTCGCGGACTTGGCAGGCGGCCGAAACGGAAGGCATTCGACCGTTGCGAACAAAACTGTAGCCTTACACGACATAACACTCGATTTTATCATCTAAAAAAATTGATTTATGAATTTTGTTCTAATTGCTTTGTTTCGTTATTCAACATATATTTTGAATAACCAAATTTCATATATTCAGTATATTAAGTTTAAAACAATTATTACGCAATCATTAATTTGTTAGTATAATGTATTCATTGGTGTCATCTTACTAATTTTCAACATTAAGAGAAGTGAAGGAGAAGTGAAAAAAATACGATTACATTTAGATACATATAAAAAACGAGAGAAAAAAACTTTGAAAGTCGCATATTTGTATCCGTAAATAACATGTATGTGTTTGAGAATTATCGATAACCATCGCTCGATCGTGTACATCGCCATATGCAGCGGGACACAATATGTTACTGTTATTCTTATTATAATTAGATATGTACGGCGCCTTGGACGAGGCACGGTTTTCCATCGGTGAACAAGTGCCGAGGCGGACAATCGCCGGATGACATTAACAGTTATTGAATCAAGATAACTGCTTGACACTGGCAAGTCGATACAAAACGATCGCGACGAGTCGGACCTGGTACGAATATATATATATATGTATACATCGTGACAGAGGGTGGACGCGCGAGCGTGTACCTATAAAGCTGGTTCAATCACGAGGTACAAGCGATCGGCGATCGGTCATCGACTTGCTCGAAGACAGTGGCGTAATCTTCGCGGCATGCGCCGAACATCTCTTCTATCGATGCATAGAGGCGTGCTGCAACAAGATTATTACGACGTTTGCAGACTTGGATGTTGCTGTTGAGATAAAGAAAACGTACGCGGTTTAACTAATGTTGTGCGTCTTATCGTTTGTGGACTCTCTCTCTATAATACATTTAATATATTTATTTGCCCGACGACCTATGTATAGATACGAGAATCGAGAAACTCGGATAATCCTGGTTTATTCAATAGTAGGTTTAATTTCCTTAACAATTTGGCAATAACGATGGACAACGTATGTTTACGGGATGCGTTATTTTTCGACGTTTCCCCAGGGGAAAAGTCGGGAGTCGCCAGCGAATGATGGCACGGCTCGCGAGACGAGACGTACGAAGAAAGACTTCTTCGGTTGAAAACACGAGGGAACGTGTATTATACGTTAAGGGATCGGTGACTAATGAACCGTGTTCTCAGGTGCTTTATTCGGTCGGTCCGCCGGTCCCGTTTTAGTAAATTACAACCATTACGGGCACTTGCCTTCGCGGGCGCCGATCAACACCGAGGTGTCCATCTCGGCGCAATTCTCGTTAAATTAAACGCGCCGAATCAATTACTCGCCCGGCCTCATAATCGGCTGTGATGGCGCGTAATGAAACATTGCGTACCTGTCACCATAACGGGCATCTGCGTTTGCAAACGCGCGGGGAATTATCCGAGACGGGTGGCGCGGCCGCGCGCACGGCCCCATACTTCTTCCCGTTACGCGTCTGCCAGGAAGATACGTTGACTACGGAGAGACGCAATTTACTTTACTTCGTATAAAGGCGATAGTAATAATGTTACTTGCGACCATTCGCGGCATCGGTACTTTTCAACGCGGCAAATAAATTATATTGTGACAAGACTTGGAAAAAAAAGATCTTAATTGGCGTAATGTCAACATCGTTTCAAGATTCGAACAGAGACTTTACATCAGGATTGTGACAAAAACCAAAAAAGTACTTTGATTGAATATACTGTTAGCTCTCTTTCTCTTTCTCTCAAAACAGTGCAATTGTATATAGATATAAAGAGATAACTGATTATTAGACTAATCTACTGAACTACTGATAGCTATAAATTTGTAAATTTTATATCCGATGATTGGTTAGGCAATTAAAAGTGTGTATTATACTTTGTTGTCAAATGTTCTTAAAACGAAATACGCTATTCCATTTCTTTTCTTTTTTTCTAGAGGAGACTTGAAAAGCATATATGTTATTTTCAATTTCGAGGTGCGAAAATACTTAACTGTGGTTTCATAGTCTGTTCACATTTTCTGAATGTGATTATCAATAATGGACATTAATTCGCGATGGTTAGGTAACGCTCGGATGGCAAAGATATTTGTCCTAAACCAAGCCTTCGCCGGAGCTCTTATTTATGTATCTCCCGCGCGCTCGCGGACTTTCATTTCATTCGCGGATTCATAAATATGTCCGCGCGGCGTGGTGCACTCTCGGAGAGGTTTATCGTACACGTTGGCATCGGGCGACACGGGATGCGCGTATCTCGAGGGCTGACAAGCGTGACGGATGAGCGCCAACGCGGGTCAAGGAGCGACACGCCTTTTAAGGACGACGAACGACGGGACGCGACGCGACGCGACGCGACGTGCCCGCGCCAGGACGAATTTTCTGTCGGGAGTCCCGGAGGGGGGACTTGGGGGGGGGGACTTCACCTTTACCGATTTGCATGAATCTAATTACGGAGTTCTCCTTTTGCCGTGAGAGAGAAACACTCGTGGCGGGTAGGCACAGCGCTGCATCGCATGCTGCAAAACCACCGGGCGTTTCAACCGCAGATACTGAAGGCAAACGGTGAAGAGTGCTAGTTGCATTAATGTCGAAGCACCAATACATAATTCTATTTAAATTTAATATGGGTATTTTCTGGCTACAGAATTAAGGAGTAATTTGGCTATTATATATGTAATATAGCTAAGATATAATTCTATGATTTTTTTTAACAATGTAATGAATACTTAGTTCTTAAATCCACTTTAGACAATCTATAATTTGCGTCAGAATAGAATTTTATATGCCGGAAATATAAAATTATAAATAAAATTTGATATATATGTATATTTTTTAATATTTATTTTGCATATATGCGTATTTTGATTCGTTAAATAGTCCTTATCTTACGCGATCTGAATTCAGCAAATTATATGATTATTTTAAGGGAGCTTTAAGTGCTTGTGTCATATCAATTAATTGATTTGTTTTATTGATCTATATATATTTTCTGCCCAATCTAATATTCATATGTGAATTTTATCTTAATAAGGCGCTGTAATTTCGCTTTTAATTGTTTTTTTTTTTCATTTGTTCGACTTTGTGTCTCTTAACGTTTCAAGTTATCCACATCATTGTACACTGATCTATGCGCCAGCTATATCATCGTTTGCCGATCTATTCGATCTTCACGCGCGTGAATAATCGGCTCGTTAGGTGTATCGTCCACCAAGCGAGTATCGATGTTGCCAGTCGTTTGTGAAATAATATATTTTACCGCTTCGCTTTATAACGTAATCGAAACTGGCTACGCCAGTGCGGCTCATAACGGTACGCGACTATCGACGCAATAAACGACTGTTGATGATATGAGTACAATGTGACATGGCACTTTATGAAACCTCAAGTGGCTCATACATTAGCAGTTTGTGTAAAACCGCTGTTACACAAAATTTCTCTGACATGTTTGATTTTGTGCCGCAACAACTTTAATCTAATCTGTACGTTGTCGACATAACTGCGCAAATTGGCCGTACATACAAGCCGCTTCATATGGGATAGGATTAACAGGAAGAGTAAAATTAACCTACATGCGTCCCACTGAGATTTCCCGGAAACATTGACAATAAAATCAGGACGAGAAAATTGTCGAATCATCGCCGTACTTCATTTTGTCTCTCATCTGCCGTTCGCATCATTAACGCGCAAATCGTAAATTAAATCTACGTGGCCTAGTCGAATGACGTCGATCTACTTCTGTATGGCTACGCACCTTTTCAATCATGAAAGTCCAACGGGGTTGCCTCATTGAAAGATTAAGGCGCATTATTAAGAGCAATGTCTTTCGCACATGTTGTCTCACAATTGCAGTTGGCAAGTTGCAAAACGTAACTGTAGTAGCGAAACTAATCGGTATACAATAAAAAGAATCATAAATAAGAAAGATAGTTTACTTTAATATGCAATAATCTAAAAAAAATCCTTGTAATCCTATCTATGGGTCAGAAACCCATAATAACGATTGAATATAACATTAAAAGAATTATATCCGTATATGCAATTCTTACATTATAATTATTATTCAAGCATACTCCACAATTTCATCTTTTTTTGACTTTGATCTTCTTTCTTGTGCACACATATGCGCGATTTGCTTTTTTTCCAATTTCTAAACTAATCTAAACAAACAACACGCTGGTCATCTGACTCGTCCTGGATTTATGCGATCGCGATCGAGGTCTCATCGCGAGTGGCCGATAAGTTTCCATGTTGCCTTCGTCAACGGCATCGATTTGTTTCTGGTGCATAGTGCGCGCACTATGTAATGCACAAGTCATCTCTCGTTCCTCGCTAGTTCACTGGCCGCTTGATAAGTCGCTCTACGCGCGGCCTATACGCTCTCACAATGCGCTTCCGCAAAAGGAATACTCGGTCCGGGCCTGTCCGCTCGCATCATCGCGATTGTGCGTCGGATTTACATCCGCGGAACCGACGATCGCGTCCCCGATATACGTTCGATCGTACGCACGGCATCAAAGAAATTTTCTAAACGGTTTTCTTGTATAATGTAATTTTATCCATAAGTCGAAGACACGCTTACTCTCACATTCCTAGTCGCACCTGCAATGGAATATTTTATTGTTCCTATCGAATGTCTAAGAAGTGATCAAACTCGTGATATTAATAATCATGTCACCGACATCGCGCCTAATATTTCACGCTATCCTATCTAATCGTTTTCCGTCAGTTTCAAGTTCTGCGTCGTAAATATTTATTATCTGTACACGCGCCTACGTGAGATATGCCTGCGAGATACGCGTGAGTAACTATATCTTTAGTGATTTACTTCGCTAAAGAGGTCAAATATCAATACGCTGATTTTAACGTGTAAGTATAGTTCTTACATATGTCAAGTGTTACTAATTTCCCTCGTTTCCCTCTTTGTGTTGGCCTCCAAGAAATAATATATTGATTGGCTTCTAATGTACAGGTATTTTGTATCTACAGAATAAATCTCTCTCTATCGAATAAAAAATCTGCGACGTTTTAAAAAAAAAATAAAATACATTTGAAGACAATAATTTAAAGAAGAAATTACATACACATTAGAAAAATTGAAGTTACATTTGGATTTTTATTTTTCGTTACGTTACGAGATTAATTCGATTTTCGTTAATGGTAACGGGAATACGGGAAATTCGATTCGCAAAGGTGTTTATGTTTTTCCACGATTTCTCCGCGGCGCGCAGTCTCCTCCACTGGTGTTTTCTATCGCGAGAGAGGCGGTGGCCTGGCACAGGATGGCTGTACATACGCGCGTTGTGGCGAAATGCGCCGTTTGTGGTCGTTCGCAAATTGCCACGACGGCGAACTGTAACTTTCTCGCGCGAGCGCGTGTTATCCGAAGTGGAGTCGTGCGAGCGCAGCTGGACGATCGCCTTTCACGCGCGTTTCTTGCTCGCTAGACGAGTCGGATGTTTCCCGTTTCGTGTCTCTTTGTGGATAGCGTCGATTAACTCTGGCAAAAGAGAGTGTATCGATAAAACGTAAATTAAAATTTTCTTTTTATTTTAGTAAATGTCCAGTTTTCAAAGATTTGTATCTCATTGTTACTGAACTTTGGTCGGAATATTTGACTTTGATGGCCAGCCTGTCCTTGACTGTCAACCTCTCGATTCAATATAACTGACTTACCAGTTGGCAAAGAAACGAGCCATTAGGACATGGGAGATAATTTCGAAACGACCTGCTGGCTTCTACGCGGAAACGATGCTCGCGGAAGAATGATTTATAGACGGTGGCTCGTTATCGTGAAAGCAGAAGAGTTGCTCGGGATCGATCGCAATATGGATCACTCGTTGCCGTTGACACGTTTGGCATATCCGACCGGGCTATTTTTCGCTGTCGTAACGCGATCCTGATTTATGCGATTGATCGAAAAGCGATTCGCTGATAATCATAACGTGGATGCACATCGATAACTTGCGTTTGGATTCAATAAATAATAAACTTTGCGGAACTTGTGTACTAAATGTATCAACAAATTTTATGTATCTAATAACGCCGTTATTATTATTATTATTATTATTATTATTATTATTATTATTATTATT
>NW_020218496.1:442707-492451 GCF_003070985.1 Temnothorax curvispinosus | reverse complement strand
TTATTATTATTATTATTATTATTATTATTATTATTATTATTATTATTATTATCTTAAAATATATTTGGAAATTTAAAACAAATTCGAAAGAATTTAAACTTAAATCAAATAAGATTGAGAAATTAAAAAAGTTACTTAATTAAATAGATTATATAACATTTTTTAAAATTCATATTTTTAATTAAATTTATTTAGGTTTTATCGAGTTTATTTTTCTTTGTTCATTTTTGCACGTTAGATACCTACATAACGCCCTCTGACTGGAAATAATTAACGAGCGTCGTGCAGTATGCGACGAGCAAGTATCGCAAGTGAGAAAAAGGGTAGCAGGTGGAGTGGGGTAATGTCCTCTCCATCTCCGTCGTACGTTGGTCGATTTGTTAAGCGTACACACCTGCCGGCCATCGTTCCGGGACAATAAGCTCTATCTCGATCTCACGAAAGGTTCTCTTACCGTCTTGCCAGCAGCCAGGCTCACGGGGGCGATATATCGCTCGAAATGATCGTGTATAGCGTTTCACTGCGAAGGTAGCTCGGCCATTGTCCTTGGGCGTTTAAGTAGATACCCCCGTCTCTGCCGCGTACAGTCGATAGAACTAGTTCGTCGGTCTCTTCGGACAGATCGTCTCGATTAACGATCATAATACGTTTTCCCTGTTAAAGCGCGGCCCTTCCGGCTTTTATCTGACGCGAGCCTATGAGCGCGTCGATCTTAATTAACGCTTACGCTCGTGCGTGAGTAACGCGTGAAATCGCGAGAAAGAATCGGGAAAATCCCAGACTCAACTTATACTTTACGTATTCTACCTTCAGGCAAATCGATGTTTGTTGCCTTTTCCTCAAGTTGAATACTTAACTTTGATAGCGAATGCGTATTGTATAACACAGATAATTTTCGTCATGAAAATATATATCACGCATAGAGATAAATAAATAAGAAATAAAGAGATTTAAAAAATTAACATTGAAAGTGTTTTATAATGGAATACAGAGATCATAGAGAATCGGAATTCCTTTCGTTGCCAATTGGATTATATCTGATATATGCGCAATCGACATCTCGGCAATAACACTTGGCGTAAATGGACTGGTTTCGTCGACTGTACTGTCGAGAAAGTGGTGTTATCGTGCGCGAGGTGAACCGAGTACAGCGAAGAGAGCAAGTCCTTTGCTGCTCGGCGAGGTCTTGGTATATTAGATTAGTTCGAGATCGTGGCCGGTCTGGTATATATTACTCCCGGGTCTCGTGATGAACTAAGGACGTCAGGCACTACCGTGATTAGTTCCCCGGCTAGTTGTCGTCTCTGCGGGACGTCTACGTCTTGTGTTAGTTCTGCCCGCGGTCTTGGGTTACCGCTTCTCCCTACGTCGATTTCCGCGTCCCGCGTCCCCCCTGACCCCCGTGGTTGTTGGCTACCGCCGCGAATCGTCCGGCAATCTGAACTAGGTACCTCGGGTGACAGCCTCCGCGCTTCGGTCTTCTTCCTGAATCGCGGTAATTTAAAACGCGCGAGGAAGAGACTGGCGAACCGTGCTGCTGCCTCGAGCACGCGAATAAGAACACCACGGAAAGGTCGACATTGGCATACCACTTAACCCTTCCGATGTCGTAGAGATATATGCCTGGCGGGCGCAATACTGGTTTTTATGATATACCGGGCTGTATCAGAAATTACGTACATACTTTCTTCGCATCGTAGATATCGCAAATCAAGCTCGAGAAGGAGATGGGCGACCGTTAAAGCATTTGCAAAAAGAAACAAAGTATCAAGTTAAACCATAAGATCCTTCTAACGTCGTGCATATTCACGGATTATATAGATGCTGCATGGAATATATTATCTGCGTTTGTCACGATTGTTGGGATAACCGGCCTCGCGCCGTTCGAATGCAGTGAGAACTCTCGGAGGAGAGGAAAAAGAGAAGACATGTCCTTCGTGGCCTCGACCTTCGAGCACGTTCGCGTCGCACGATTCCCATTGCTAACGGTCGACCGTTAGCGGACCTTGAGGAGATCTTGAGGGGAAACCTCGCGTAATTTACTTGTCCAGCGCCGACGGCGTCGATCTCGTTAACTCGCCGATCGGGGATTAAGGGGAGAAAGAAGAGGGGAGGGTGGCGAGGTGCACTGTGCCGAGCAGTTTGGCCGGTACGATCGATCGATGAATCATGCGAATTCAGGACGCAGCTACTGTACGCGCTGGGAACATGGGATGCGCGTTTTGGCAACGTCTTCGGCGGGTAGCTATGCAAATCATCTGTGTCGATACCGAGTGGACTCTTCGTACGTGGATACGGCCCATAGGCGACGGAATACACTCATTTTCGTTTAGAAAGAATATTAATATAAACAATTTACATGGCGTATTTATGAAAAAATTAGTATTATAGTTTTTTTACATATATATTTCAAAACGACTAAAAATTCTAGAGAATAGAACTCAAAAAACTGCGAAATTTCTTGTTAATGTTTTCTTCAGGAAAGAATATTACCGGCGCCCATGCACCAATGCGATAAGAGCTACCGATCATTAGCCACTTCCTTCGTAGATTGTTCCAAAAAATCGCTAATCTGCATGGGCGAGATAGCGGTTGTCCCTTCTTTCGTGTATCGGCTTCTTTGGTGGCCGTTTAACGCTCGTTAAGCAGAAACCGGAATGTTATTAACCCCACATGGTTGGGTATAATGACATGATGGCGATAACGCGATGCGAAAGTGGATCAACTAGAAGAAGGAGACGCGATAAAGCATCTTCGTATGAAGAAAGATGAGCTCGGAGATCTCGATGTAAGGAGATAGCAAAGAATTTTTTTTTCAATAATCTTAATTTAAATTGATACGTTCATCCTTTTGTAATTTACTAATGCTATCTACACAGAAATTTAAACGCTAATGGATTATATCAGTATTAAATAACATTCAGTATGAGTCATGCATCATATTCTATAAAAATTTACGATATTCTAAAATAGAAAATTTATGTTACGTATGAAACTCGTTATAAAAATATAACTCCGTTTAGATTAGGCAAATTCTTATCTTCAGTGCCTTATGAGTAAACCTTCACGTGTAACTTCGAGATATAAATGTCACTTTTACTTCATTTGAGATTTAAACACTTTCTTTCCACGCTGATAGCGATTCTCCGCGATTCACAGAATATTATACGTGCAACTCTAGACGAGTTGTTTCCAACATTACTCCATTTCTAAAATTGTGCGAACCAATTATGATTATAAAAAAAGAAAAAGGCGCATTTCTTTCATCTCGCCCGTATTTTAGCAAGAATATGGATATAAATGTAACAAAGACGGGAAATGCGGGAAACATGAAAGAAAAAGCTTAATTAAATAAATAGATGTGATGTGCACAATCTGCTTCTTACAAATCCATATAAGTAGTATTTTGACAGACAGTTTTTATTTCGAGGAGAAATAAAATCCGATGCCGACGACAAACTCAGGTGTACGTAAATGGTATTGAATGTTAACTGTCAGCGAGATCTCTTCAACGGCGTCGCGCGAACGCAAAGATTCGAGGGCGACCCGCTGTCACTTTGGAGCTTTAATTGGTGGTTCGACAGCCCACGATTTAAAGCGCATCGCGAGACATTTATTCTTGCATGTCTCGCATACGAAACGGATATGTACGGCAACTGTCCCGTTAAGTTTGTCATTCGGCGCTCGCGAGTCTATCTTATTCGTGTCTTTGCCCGTTTAATGTCCGCCATTCGAGTGTCACCGAGATCCTGCTAATTGGACGCGATGAATTCACCGTACGAAAGAGTGAATGAAAAAGTAAGAAAGAGAAGGAGAAAAAAGGAGAGATCTGACCGTGAACGAACGGCCCTTTTCGATGCTGGCCAATATATCTGTTCGTAAACGTATTAACAACAACCGATATATTTGATATGGATTATATGTATATATAAAAGTCCCCTCCCGCTCTTATTAGTATCGTAGTTTTTGTATATGTGTATATAATTTCTTACTAGTATTATACATATATTACTACTGTTAAAGAAATACTTATTAATTAATATGCTTTTTTCGAGTGAAACATTTACTTACAGGATCCATTTTGATTTTAGAACTCAAACTTTTTACTTAACCAAGCATAGAAAACTAGATAGTATTTTTACTTTTTCTCATGGTTCGAAATGCAACGATTGTTTTCCTGAAAATATGGTTTACCGAATTCGCTTTTTTCTCCATCTTGGATGATCCATTCATAATCAGGATAATAATCGGACATAGTGAACTTGCGTAAACTCGGAGTTACGAAGATGGAAGCGGGGGTTTCCTCTCTTTTCGCGGCTAACAGGATCGAAAGCTGCCGCCTTCCCGCAGTCGCGCGGACGCGAAGTCAATGGTCGTTAAATTTAATGGGCCCGCTCGTTAATCCCGCAGCTCGCGTACGCAATTACAAATTACGCAAACGATTGCGTCCCAGCGATGTAACGGGGCCCGACGCGAAGATTTTTTTTTTAACATTGCCAGAAAATAAAGGAGAGGGGGAGGGGAATTAAATGCAAAACTCGAGTAATCTGCTTACCAAAAATTTTGCGACGCGACATATTCAAAGACACGCGCTTTAACGATAACGGCGCGCCGCCTTATTAATGCGTGAAATTGGTGGGAACAACGTAAAAAGGCACTGCCACGATGCATAAAGTATTTTGACTGTCCCGGCTGTATGTACATGCAAATAACGATAATGTAAACACGATCGTTGTGCATTTGCGTTGAAATTTTTGCGATCTGATCAACGCGACACCAAGACCGCACGCATCGGGCTGTAAACAGTGTCGAGCTGATCCGCATGCGGATCGGTACCGCAATGTCTTCGAGCACTTTCGTGCTTATCGAGGATTCGGGGATAGCCCCTAAGTGATATGATATCTCCGGGCAACATCGAGATCGCATCTCGAATTTAAGCACTGCGGTCGGGCGAAAGGTATAAGAACGAAAGGTTTTACGACCACTTTAACGTTGTAAAAATTTATGTCGACGGAATACGTCCCGTCGCGCGGATTGTTTCATACGGTAAAATAATTACTTATTGCTCAATCTCCTTCCACGCAATAAGGCAAACGAAAGAAAATGGGTTAATTTGGACGTGCGCAATGTTGACGAGCACGCACATAATTAATATCGCATGGAAATTCGCGTAGGGTGCACTTGTCACGCGCGAGATAGCATTTACGCATTAACGCGCGCACTATGAGGAGAGAGAAAGAGGTATGGAGAGGAGAAGAGAGAAAGAGAGAGAGAGAAAGCGAACAGAGAGGTAGAACGTTGCCTTTCAATTATAAATCGGCGAGCGCGTAACGGGCCGCGGCCGCGACGCTTACAAAAGGCGAGTCAATAAATCTGTCAATATTAATTCACGCCTAATTGATTCCATTAGCGGTGATTTTCTAGCCAAGGCCGCTCGGGATCTGTAATATATCGATATACCACACCGTTCTGTGCTCGCGCCCGCGAAATGCATCGGCTCCTCGGTGATCTGTCCGACGAGGAATTTATTCTGGGATCGATCGAATCAAATTCACCGCGAGAGAGGAGGTCGGAGGTCGACTTCCTGTTACGATTTATCATTGGGGACTTGTCGGACGGCATTGAAAACGCTGGGAACGTTTTTTGCGAGGAGAAATGCCTGTAGATTTTTTTATTGTTTGACATGTAGATCGTAAATTTTCTTACGAAATGTCTCGATCGAGGGTTTGGCTCTTAAAATTTGAAAACTTTAAACTGCGCGATCTCGAATGGAAGGCTGCGGCTTTTTGTGAAACAAACGTCATCGATCGTTCGCTATTTTTTTGGCATCGTGCACATGTTGCTCGATTTATACATTGTCTTTACCTCGGTCTCGGATCGAATTCCGAGATACAACATCGGTTGCTCGAGAGATGGAGTCGTCAGCAATGTAAGAGACTCAAGGTCGTAGGTCATCGCTGTTAATGCCTGACGGCTGTCACGACGTGTCCGGACCAGCACGATTTCGTCATCCCTCGCTGAACAATTTCGCAAATCAGCGCGCGCCCGACGGATCTTTTTTTCTTCGCGATCGTTTCTGCTGAGTCGTGACAAGTCTCGGATCGGGCTCACCTGATTCGTCCTTGCGACACTATGCGAAGTTGTGCAGATCCAAATAAACAAAAATTAATGATTGTCTCCTGGGTATTTCACATCGCGTTCTTGCGCAATATATCGGTCATCATTTCACGCCGAATCTTTATTTCGTTTCTGTTTTCGTCTGTCAGTTTGCGGCGAATAGTTACATAACGTGCTAATATTACATAATGCTAGTGTATTATAAGTGTACGGAATGTAAATCCGAATTTATTAGCCTTCAGACGTAAAAAGATTAAATCTAAAAATACCGACAAGAGAAAGATATGAACGAAGATACTTATACGAAAAGAAAAAATAGTTAAAAATTTAAACAAGCATAGAAGAGATACCAAAAAGACACATACATAAAATAAGACAAAGGATACGTGCAAAAATCGATAAAGTCATGCGTACGAAGACAAAGAGCAAGAGGCTCAATAAGGCTTTCGTGACCTTACAGGATATTAGTCAAAGAAACGGGTAAGGGTCGAATATTACACGGTTGACCGAGCGAACGCGAAAGAGGACTGCGTGACGATCGTTCCGGCTGCTGAGCAAAACCCCCGCGTCTTGACCGATCTGTGCCCTTTTCCATGGCCGCTGCCGTCTCCCTCGATCTTTCCTCTGCCCCGCCGCCCGCCGCTTCCCTCGTTACTGGCGAGAGCGACTAGCCGTAATCAATTTCGCGCATTGATTAATACGAAGTAAATGAATACCTGGGAATCGTTGCGCGAGCGGCCGAGATGATTTATCCGGCGCGGGTCGGGGGTGCCCGGCCACGCGTAATTATCATACGACAGCCGATTAAAATTGAACGCGGCCGCGCTCGCGTTCAACATCAATTTCAGCTAATTACATGCATTTTCATGTCCATGGTCCAGTGCGTGTTCGCGGATTGGTGCCGGCCGTGCGCGACGGAAAAATCAGCCGATACGTGCCATGGACTCGATCTCAGGGCCTAACCCGGGGTACCATACCGGGATAAGCGATCGCTGACGCGATCGAGGACGATGAACCCCCCACCGACGGCGAGAGACTCCACCGGAAGGTTCATACCCTCGGACGTTATGCCGGCCGGAGGCCGATTATCCTCGGTTAACGTCGGTAACGTGTCGGATAAGTGAGTGATTCTACCTAGGATGCGGTATCGTCGGATAATGAGCCCGACATAACCGCCGCGTGAATATAAAAAGCGATTACATGCGGTCGCTCAAGATCGTTGCAGTCAAGTTACATCGTGGTTGGGAAAGAATCACCCATTGCCGGGGAAATTTGATCAATTGGAAGGAACGAATCCTGCGTGCATCTCTGTCGCCTTGCGCGTGTTGTTTCCCACGTTTTCTCCCGTCGCTTTTTATTTTGAACATGACGTAGCTTTAGCTTTCGAATATTTTGTTCAAGCAAATCATTTCGCATTATTTTTATCTTTTTCCTCGTACAAAATCAATTTATTTACGTCTGAAATAGAAGATTTTATGATACATAGCATATTATTTTATTTTGCAATTACAATATTTCGTTTAAGTAAAATCATCTATTTGCAATCTTATCTTTGCTTGCGGCTTATATGTATCTTCTTGCGCAACTTTCACTTCTTTTCGATTAAAACAGGGCTGCGAGGTCTTACCTAAAGGGTACATTTTCACTGATTATCGCGGCGGATTATATGTGCTTCATTCCCCTTATTTCTGATTGGATCGCTCGATGTTTCATCCGTTGTTCGCGCCTTTACCTTGTAAACTTCCTTATTCTTATCATTCGTTCCAATCGAATTACTCGATTCCTGAGTAACATAAGCTCGACCAGACTTCAACATTCACTTGCCAATTCGGAGCTTTGCGCTTCAAGCATCTGTTGTCTAAAGAGATTCATCTGTTGTTCGATCGCCTCGCTCTTGTTTGAGATACATTTTTTGTAATACGGCTATGACAGTAGTAGCTGATTTTAATAATCGCTTAAATTAATTTGAAGAAACGAAGAAAGCATTGTAGTAAAAAATTACAGCAATTGTAGCTATAAAAGTATAATTGTATAAGTTGAGAGAAAACAACGATTCAATATAAATCAGAGTAAATAATAATAAACAATGTTAATATAATAAACGATTAAGATGATAAAAGCCGACTATCGATTTACAATGAGACGACACGCTGCGCTACAGGGACGCGTGTAACTGAGTAAAAAAAAAAACAGAAAGAGAGAGAGAGAGAGAGAGAGAGAGAGAGATTGCTGTTGAGATTAAAACATCGAGAGGACCTTCTACGGCAGCCACGTCAATTAATATCTCGCGGGCCCATTATTAACGTCCGTGGAAAACGACGGCAATGCCGTGGAGCGCCAGCTTCCCCGGCGACTTAAAGCGCTTCAGGAAACCGAAATAAATTACGGCGCGGAGAGAGGTGCATATTTAATTCGAGCAATTAATGCCGTCTTGTAAAACACGCCGCTGGGGGGTGGCTGTTGCTGTAGTCCTCCCTCTTTCCTGGCAGTAATGAGCCCGATAAATCAACTGGC
The DNA here is from genome assembly GCF_003070985.1 of Temnothorax curvispinosus. NCBI lineage: Eukaryota > Metazoa > Arthropoda > Insecta > Hymenoptera > Formicidae > Temnothorax > Temnothorax curvispinosus. The sequence continues at coordinate 483,820 of NW_020218496.1, read as the reverse complement.
TCTGCACTCGAAACTTCGCGGATAACTTTGGGCTCCTGCAGTTTCTTGCTGCTGGCTTGCCAGGACTTTCCGGGGCGTACCTCCGCGCGTACCTCGTCTAAATTGATAAATGTGGACGAAAGGCAGCGCAAGGCGCGATGTACAAGTAGTCGTAGAAGGCATCTTTTTAACCCCGTTGTATTCGCGAATTTCTCATAGTGACACGGAATTTTGAACAGCAGGCAGAACGTCATTCATAGTCATGCTGCAATGACTTTTGTTAAATTTTTCTATCATGATTTCGATCACCCTGTTACTTTCGAATCGTGTTTACGTATTATAAGCGCGCAAACCTAATATTTAAGTAAAATTACGGGCAGTAAAACATTATATAGGTAATTTATAACTCGGCCGATTTGCCAAAGTTGTAGTTATCTGAAAGAGCCCCTCGTGTCTGAAAAGTCAATGATATACGGCGACGCGCGCTTAAACGCAATTACGAGGCGAGAAGCATCTTCCGCCTGTATCCACAAATCATTTAATCACCCGGGTTGAAAGACGCTTTCGCGCAAATTTCGCCGTAATCCTTCGTCGTTCCCTCGAATTTATGGCGATTAATTAGGCATAAAAATCTTGGTCGTTTGGGAGCAAAAAAATGCCACAGATTGCCCCACTTAATCCCCGGCTAACCGCCTTCTGCAGTGGGGATGACGCCTCCTGACGTCCCTCTGGAAATTCATTAAAGCGGTATCGCGTTTATTCCCGACGCGATATCCCCCCTATCGTAACGAAACGACATAACAAATGTATAATCCGCTAATTAAATTATGTCAACCTCGTGAAAATGTCTTTCGAATGAGTGTTTGATTAAACTAATTATTTAATTTAATTGGATAGTGGAATGCTAAACATTTCATATAAAATTTTATTTATTATAATTTACCTTTGCTTCAGTTACAATAAACATATTAAATGCATCGACATGTATAGATAAAGATACTTTGTGTCCTTCTCCTCGTATTTAAAGACTTACAAGGGTCGCGTAGAGACAAATTGGCTCTTTGTGTGACTAGTTTATCTAAGCGCCGGTTGTTTCCATAGGTTTCCGTAGATACGACCTCGTAATATGGCTTATTAAAATTACAGACGCCGCGGTGGAAGGGCCCAGTTCCAGACCACATCTCGTCGAGGGACAAACCGCGACGTAGTCGAGACAGCTCGTGACCAAAACAGACATGGACCAGGGGTAGCGAAGAGGGGTAAGTTCCGAGTTCATTCCATGAGGTTGCTTTATGCGGGCATCCAGAAGCCCAACCGCTAGGGATTACTCTTCGAGATCCGCACGGACTCGCGGTGACCGCGAGTAGACGAGCTCTCTCACTATGGCAGTGTCCTGGATTAATGTTATTGCTTTGTTCATCTCTTTGGACTGTCTCCTTGTTTAATTTTCGTCGACAAAGCGAGTGTAAGCTTGTAAAATTTATCTATCGTCAAATCTGTCATCGAAGTTAAATAAAGAAACGTAAATAATAGTATCAATAATTCATGAAAATAAATTGCTAAACCAATTAATTATAAACTTTGTTCGTCATCTTTATTATACTAGTTCGTCAGATCTTTATTATACTTAAATACTTATATGCTTATATTAATAATTACAAGTTGGATTTGTCATATTTGTATAACGCGTACATGAAAACGTTATTATGCGCTAACCCGCGCGTTTGACGCGCATTATAACACATGGCAACTAAAAGTAATAACCACATATGTGCGTGTCATGTTGCACTTTGATTTTTAAAACTGATAGAAAGGAAAAGAAATCGACCTTATTTTAAACAGTTTATCTGAAATCGAGATTATTAATTCTGAAATACTTTATATTTATATTGTGAATAATACACTTTGCCCCTTTTTATATGATTACAGTATAATAATAATCTTTTGATTAAATAATTCTTTAAAAATATTATCTGTCCTTTGAAAACAACCAAATAGGCTAAGTTCGTAATTTTAATTGTTTTTGCACTTATTATCTGCCGTTTGATCATTAATAGTCGCTAGATTCTAACGATCAATGCTGGGTATAAATTTTGGATTGACAACAGCGCAAAAATCGACTGCTCGATATTCGCTGGTGTGAACGCCATACTGCCGGCGATATTAATTACGATAATCACTATCAGGTTGATAAATGATCGTCCACGATCACGGCGCGATGATCCGAGCGATGTCTATTCACGCGGTCGTCGCTATCCAACGCTCGCGACAACGATCTCAGTCGCCGGTGTAGGTAATTAAAGTCGGCTAATGAAGCTTCCACTTGGAGGATGTGCCGGTAGTCGCGCGGAAGGTTCGTATCTTAGATCGAAAAGTCCCCTTTCAGGTTGTATTAATAAGTCGCCGAGAACCTGACGATCGAGTCGTCTCTCGGATCGATCCTTCGTCGACGTCGTCTTGTCCTATCTTCTTCGATATTAATTATCCCGCGCTGCGTTTGATCTTGCGTAAATGCAAAATATCACGCTGACAAAATCATCGAGATGCAAAGTCCGCATGAGTCGTATCGCGCAACGATCCAATCGAGTACGGAGCACGACGCGCTTTTCCGTTTCTTCTTTTCGTTTCTCCGGTTGCGCATTAAACGGGACCGTTGCGGACGAGATCTGTTCGCGATCAATACTCACGTTTACGCTCAGACGTGTGTGGTCGAGGCCTGGCAAATTGGGAGCACGCTTATTGCGCCGGAGTTCGATGCGAATCGCAGTCTAACAATTTTAAATTACGATTCCATTCCCTTACAATTGCTGCGATTCGTTCGCAATCGCGAGAGACGCGGCGAGGTGAACGGCAATGTCATTTCGAATCGCACGTAGCTGCTACAACACTTCAGCATCTGTATTACTACCTGATTAATTGTGATACGAATAGCGTTCACCTTCATGATTTTACCACTCTGTTCTCCCGATATCGTGGAAATTAGATTTTATCGCAAAATGATAAGCAATCGTTCAACATATTTTAATAAAGATCTATCTGTTCTCTTTCTTAAGCTCTACTTTGAGACACGTTGTACGACGCGATGTACAAAACCGTGTTTCCTCTTGCTCATTCTTCTTTTCCGCGTGCATTTACACCTGTAATTTATAACAGTCACGAAGAGCTGTCCGACGTCGCGCGCGCGGGCGAGAGAGTTAATGCGCGGAGTTATACGGTCCACATTCTATTGCTTCTCTTCGGATGAGAGTGCAAGATGCCCGAGAGACGAGAGCGGAACGATAGAATTCATCGTGTCGTCACGATATATCGCCGGCGGCGAGCTTAGTGTCGTCGAATGGAATGCCGAGGGTTCATCCATCGAGCGTATCCGTCAGCCTGATACTGGGTGTCGAGGTTCTTCTTCTTCTTCTTTTCTTCGGTGTGCGCGCATAAAAAAGAAATCAACAGGATACACTTATTGAGGGGGCGAGAAACGGCATGGAGACGGCCGCCGCTAGTGACAAGAGCCGTAATTACGCTAAACGATTCCCGAGGTGGGCAACGGAGTGGCTAACGATTGTAAATGCCAGTCGACGACGACGACGACGACGGGTCCTCTCGTGGAGGTAGCCGTCGCACCTTTCAAGAGGCCGTTCCACGTCCTTGCCTCGTGTGAATCGAAAGATTAGTCGATTCACGGCGACCGTACCGCGGCAATCGCTGATTTACAGTCTCACGCCGGATGATGATACGTTAACGTTCCATCGGCGGAAATAATTCGATGCAATCGCGATCCAGTGAAGGACGGATCGGGAAAACATGACTTTTAAAAACATCTTTCTGTTGTATGTACCACATTCGGCAAATGTTCATGTTTACCGCAAGAAGAAGTAACATTTGTTTCTATGCCTATATATTTTCTTACAACGATAAATTGATAATCAAATACGTATTTTTGTTTGTCGCGTTTTTCCTAGAGTCATTAAAGCAATTGCAAAGTTATATTTTTTGCTTGTTTGAGCAATTAATAGGTGAGCTAACGATATTCTCGCTAATTGAAGGGATATACTTAGCTGATACGCCTTTCTCGAGATCGGAAAGCGAGACAAACTCGGGAAAGCGGTTCGATATCATCGAGACGACGGACGCAAACTCTTTCTCGATGCGGCGGTAATTACATAACGTCACACCGTATAGCGTAGAAACTAAGTGAAGTTCGGATGTGACGAAGCGCGCTCGCGTACAGTATCGGTTCACTTCTTTTCGAGAGCGCTTCCCCCTTAACGATCTCTTACACGATACGGCTTAATGACTGGCACCGGGTGTCTCTCTCCTTTTCTCTCTCTCCCTCCTCTCTCTAGAGCTCTCTCTTCTCTTTTTTCTCCTTCTTCGCGCGGCCCGATACGGCATTCGAAGAAAAGCAATGCCGCATTCTGTATCCCGACCAGCTCGGTGGACCAGAAATCGAGCTGCAAGTCACGGCGTGCAGGGCGAGACGAGCTTCCGAGCTCTCGCGGGGAACGCGCGGCAAACTCACGAACCCACACAGTCGCGCAGGAATACACGTTCGCGTGCGGAACGCGAACGTACGTACTCGTCCCGCGGCTCCTCTGCGCCTCTCTCGAGCGTGTGTTTCACGTTTTCTTTCTTCTCCTGTCTAAGCGGCACCTCTTTCACGCCACCCTCGCTCTCGAGAGACGAGAAGGAGCCGCTAGAGGAATCCACCTTATTGACAGGTTCACGGCTTCCGAAGATATTCCCTCACCGCATTATCCGTGGCACGTCTTCTCTCGTGCTTTCTCCCCCCCGTCCCCTTTGTCCCGGAACCTGTCCGTGCTCCAAAGTGAACTTGTCGTCGATGCTTGGAATAGCTCGGCTAACGACGCGAACCGCTTAAACCATCCAGCCTGAAATAGGAACGCGATACGAGTAAGCGACAATATCGCGAGTTTCGAAGAAGTATTTTTACAAAATAAAGAAATTACGTATGCACGTATGTCGTTCGTCTAAGATATGTCGCCAACGATGGAAACGATGTGGTTTTGAAATTTTAGCTCGTATACATATAAAACCGATCTGTATATAACAAAGAAAGATTTATTTCGGTGATTCTACATTATGTCTCTCGCTCCGATGACACTCAACGTCTCGTGATATAACTTCGTCCGTCTTTAGGGCTTAGAAACGATGGCAAAAGGGAAACGGAAGAAATGTCTATGTGTACGAGTGGCAGCACCATTAACACCTCTCGGACAAATCACTCGATTTTCTCGGACGATTTTCCCGCAGCACGTCCGACAAATAAGGAAACACGATGTATCACCCGTGGGACGACGACAAGGGGGCCAAAGGATAGAGACGGGGTGGCGGTGGCGGTGGTTAGAGGTGGTTTACTGCCTGCCGGTAATGACGAAACAGATGGCCTCCTCTCCGGCGCAAGGAGCTCTCTCCGGCCGAAGGAGAGAGGAAGCGTCCCGCAGGAAAGAAGGGGCCAGGCTCTCTCACGGCCGAGGATCCTTGATGAAGTGCCGCCATTATCGGTACAGGACAAAACCCACTTCTGCGCCAGCGGACAGCGCGTAGCCCGAGTGACTTTATTACCCGCGAACACACGCGCTTCCTGAAGTCCCACTGTGGGACCGGCGAGTCCGCTCGTGTACAACACTATAGGATCTTAACGAGCTTGGCGGCCATCGGGCCTTTTACTGCCGCCACAATTGCACGGGATGTGGAAAGAGCCGTTGCTTAAATTCTGAAATGCGGGTGTAAACCTAACGAGAATAAGATGCTGCTAATTGCAGAAGGTATACTTACGATTGCCTTATCTCGCGTCGTGATGATTTTTAATTGCGGAGAGATAGGATTCTATTAGTCGAAGGTTAGTGCCCCGGGCATTCAGTTCTCCAATTTGTGTTGTATCTTAATAGCAATTTCATCTGATCGTATATAATGGCTTATAAATAGAGGAGAATCGCGCACGACGCATATGGTATATCTTTATCTTCAAAATTTATCGTTGACAATATCAATTAAGGTAAACTCGTACGTGACTCCTCAGTTAAGTGTAACATAGTCTCGTGCCTTTTACTTCAATGTTTAATATTATACGCGAGATCAAAAGTGGAATCGCACTTTATCCTTATAATTAATGATGCGTTGTGTATATGTAACACTTTAATTTACTTGGGTGGAAGAGAGAGAGTGCGCCATTTTACCATTATTATCAACTTTTACGATCGTATTTTAACAGGATTCGCTCGTCATGATGGACGTTTTACAACATCTTTTCGCCGGCAATTACGTGCGTAAAACTCATGTTTCCGATTACGAGTTGATATATGAGTACGATCGGAATTGAATGTACGACATAAAAGCACGAGAAACGACTCGTCGTTATAACAGAGTTTGAGTCATTGGCTTGAGGCATTGTTATAGTGGCAAGTTTATTTATAGATTAATAAAATGTTTTTTTTTTTAGAAATCTTTATTAATGTAATAACTAAAATTATTTTCTTTTAATTATAAAAATATTTAGAGCAAATTATAAAAAATAGTAGCTTATTTAGAAAAATTTCAACTTGTGCGTATATTAAAAATTAATCTGGAAAATATAGAGAGAAACAATATTAATCCTTTAAATGTTATAACAAGAAATAATATTTAGAAAATATAAAAGTATTATAATAGGATGAAGGAGAAAATTTAGTGCGATGAAAAGAATTATTATCTGTATAAGTAGCCAAAAGTTGCAGAGAATTAGTGGATTTCTTTTGTCATTGGCAAAAATCAAATTTAAATTTTGAAAATTAAAGGCAGGCACACAATATACGTATGAATGTCGTTTGCCTGTGGCGTGTGGTGCAGCACGTCGTCGGTAACGAAGCATTCATGCCGATCGCGATACGGTCTGCGATATTTCTCAAGGTTCCTTCCCGACGTAGCGCGATGACATAACGGTTAACCCCCTCGAAACGCCCGGAGCGTGGCAATAGAGAATGCACGGGCGACCATAAAGCGCGAAAATTCAGCCTACGAGATAATAATAGGACTTATCACGTGCGCGCATCACATAATCATCTGGCGAAATGAAAATTCATGGTATATGTTAAATGCAAGACCGACTTGCTCGAGGCGTGGAATCATCGTGAAATTGTGCGACACGTACAATGTTTCCTTTTCTTGATGAGAATTTGAAAAATTTATCTATTAATTAAAAATATATGTATAAGTAATTATAAAAATATTTAGAACAAATTATATCTTTTCTGAAAAACATTAAAATGTTCGGTATCGAGAAATGTCTAACGTAGTCTCCGTTGCATCAGTTTAAAATGTAGCCACTTAAAAACACTTATTTTCTGCTTTGATGAACAAAAATGTGAATGATGTCTTATATAGACACACTATGAAACGCGACTGTGAATAAACTTTAGTCACTAAAACGCGCATCGTATTTTACATTTATTTCTCAGATTATGTTTTATCACGGAGTTTATGAACAAGCGAAATAGAAGAAACTATATTGAACTTGACCTTTATCCTTTGTTGATTTAAAAATAATAGATATTTAGGTACATTTCAATATTAAGAGATTGAGTCTCTTCGACTTGGACATAAATATCTCAAATATCCGACAACGTTGTTACGTTGGCATTTTCTCGATTTTTGAGTACAGTGCGCTCGGGAATTGACGTCGCAATCACGAATGTCGAATTAGTCCGTCGCCGGCGGCGAGCAGCAACGACGGAGACTGTCATCCCACGCCAAAAAACTTTATGAACGCTTTATGAGCGCAATAATCCGCTCGTGAGTAACACAATACAGGCTAATTATAGAGGACGAGGTCCAGGCCGGCCGACAGGCATTAACGTACGCGTTAAACTCACGGCGCGACAGCCTGGGTGGCTTCCCCGTGCCACTCTCCTTTTATTATTTTCTCGTCTCTCCTGCAACTCGCGCGCACTTTGATCCTCGCGTCGCTAATGCGTCTCTGTTATTTCAGTCCTTATCCGTGACAGTTAGACCACCGACAGCCGCGGAGGCGACTTTCCGATTCGTGTAAACCGATCCCGGGATAGTGGTCCCCTTCGCAGACGACGTGCTGCCACGAAACCGATCTCCACTCGCTCACGCTGGCCGAAGCGCAATCGGGATCGTTACCGAGATTTCTGAGAAAGCGGCGGAGCGGAGAGCGTAATTCGCGACCAAGCCTTAATGAGCAGAGTCTTAACGATGCAAACTTTTAATACGCGGTAGAGTTGTTAATTAGACGTGCCGCGTGTTAAACAAATCGTTGGATCGTGGATGACAGCTACGAACTGCCCGATTACTGGAATCTCCGATCGAACTGCCAAAAATGTTTACTTTATGAATATTGGATGTACAAATAATTTGATATACTTGAAATAATATTTTAGAATCATATTTAATTTAATATGAATTTAAAATATATTTACACGTTTCATGAATCAAGCTTACAAATAATTGACTCTATAGTAGATAGAATTTCATAGTAAATATCGATTAGCGTCGTCGGCTCAAAAATTGATCCGTGATGATCCTCGAATCGTCCGAAAAACGCGGCGGGACAAAGATGGGACCGATCTATTTTGTACAGAAACGAGAATCGTGTCTGCGAGTTAGACGCAGATCAACGTCGAAAGTACAAAAAGCGGTACCCTTGTACCGGGTGACGGGGCGATTTCGACGACCCTCGTTTTGTAAACTAGGCGCGAGGGAATTTTCAGCTAAAAAGCAGATGATTAATGGTCGTCGCTGTCTAAAAAGCTCCCCGCTCTCTGTCTCTTTTTCGCTCGCCGGTTGCCGTCGACGCATCGGAGAGTTCCTTAGGGCTGTGCATGCCCGTAATTGATTCCGGATTGCTTGTCGCAGGAACACGACCATTACGAGATGACTCTTGACATCGCGGTGTTAATACCGTATCCTGCGTGACAGAATTATTCTGCCAATTTCTTCAATCATTTTTAACAAGTCTTGTTGACGATCGGTAACAATATTGTGACAGTTTCGTTGATTTTACGATAAGGCTTTTGAAAGATAAACGGTAAATACAATTGACGATTTACCTCACGTTATTACTTATGTTTCTCGCTCTCGATCTCGAGGAACATCTCCAAATAGGTTTCTCTTCTAGCGTTTTCCGAAATTTCTGACACTAACGGGCGTCTGTCGTGCGAGAGCAGGGCGGTAGGAAGCGAGGAGGATCTAATATTTCAAAGCGCGTTGAGAGCGGCAGGCGAGCGAGCGAGCGAGCGGGCGGAATGTGCCGGGAGTAATTTGAACAAACGTACGACAACGTCTCATTTGTCACGCGGGTTGACGCGCGAAGTACGAGCGACACGGGGCGACAGCGTCTACACGCCAGAAATACCGGCGATGGACACTTTTTTGTCGCCGCTCGGCGACCATCTGGGCGGAATCCAGTCGTAATGAGGTCTATGTGTCAAAGGGTTCTTATTTTTGTGCCAGAGGGACAGAAGCGCGATCGACGGGCGCGAAAGGCTGGGAGGGATGTGAGAATGAAGTTAGGACATACAGTTAGTTTCGTTCCGGACGATTTAAAAATATCACGTGGCTCTGTGGCATTTTTACTTAAAGAGTGCCCGCGAATAATTGAAAAGAGATGACTCTTATAATCGGACGCCAAATCTCTTAAGCTTAAATCATGTGGAGAAATTTTTCGCGATTACGGTAAAAAATGGATTTCGCTGGGAATTTTTGCTTTCGAAATCAACTCGGCTCCCGGGCTTGATACGGCCGGGACATATCGGCTGGTGTTTGCGAAGCGCAAACGCCGCTAATTAAAATCCCTTGGCCCTCCTCGGCCAATGTAATCAACGAATGCCTTTAGGCTGCGAGGATGGTCAACGTTCCTCGGGCTTTTAACCCTTTTACCTAGCGGCTAGTGGCTCAATCGGAGTTTTGGTAATTCCAACGAAAGTTTCCGAACTATTTGTTTTGGGATTATTATTTCATCCGCTTTTAATGCTTGGAAAAGTATTTAAAAAATGCTTTTTCGTTGATGTTTCTTAAAGACATAATTTAATGTCGCAGTACATGCTTTATCAGATTTATATTACTTATTAGAATATTATTGCTGTAATATAAAAGCAAATCTTTACTGTCATCTTACTCGTCTTCCTGACGAGATGTCTGACGTTATTCTAAAATTACAGTTCCTTTTTTTTCGATTCTCGTCATCCACTTCCGTATGATGAACAATCAAGCGTTTCTCGCAACGATATACTTATGCTTGGGGCGCCAGACATATGGAGTCTCGATTACGGGCTCGAGAGAAACCAGTGACGTATTATTTTTGATGTTTTCTTAGGGTATCGTTCGTGGATGGAATAAATTTCCGCGCGGACAGACGAAACATATGCTACCTAACAGAGTGCTGAAGACTCATAATTATATTGATCGGATTGGGGGTTGAAATTGTTTGTACGCGTTTGGGGTTTCTCGATGGTTTTATGTGAATTAAACTACGCACACTTCCTAGAAAAAAAGCCCTATATTATTTAGAATATTTAAAATTGCGGTACACTTAATATATAATACAGTTATCTAAATCCTTCTTATATTTTTTATAAATGAGAGATAATAAAATATGCAAATAAATATAACAGCAAAAGAGAACTTATAATATAATTTATGTAGCAGATATTTTACTCAAACTCTCGAATTTGCAACTATGTTCCTCTCACGATTCTAAAATCATTAATTTTTTTTACTTTTGATTTATATTTTAAATGACTTGAATATTGTTATCGAATAGTTTGATAAAGAAATCTAAATGTTAAATTATTCTTGATATTTTATCAAAATTCTGGACGTTTGAAAAAAAAATGACAACTACTATGTATCGAATTAGTATTATTGCCTCGGGGCACAAGTTCCATCCCTGAAGCGGAGGGAAAGGGTTCGTCGCTACGACTATTAATAATCCCACACGAGAACGGCGCGTGCGGGCGCGACAGTCGTGTGTCACTAACGGGTGGTACGAAATGTTTGTTTGGCCGTGGTGGCCACCGGTTTGACAAACACGGTCGCGCGAGAGGAGGAATATCCGACGGATGGCGAAGGGGAGAAGCTTAACCGGGGGACACCCGATATTTTCACAAGCTGCCAGGCGGACGTCGCGACGCGTCGCGTCCGGATGGAAATAGTGCCCGCGAGATCGCGAGCTCCGAAAGAAAGAATGAAAGAGAGAGAGAAAGAGCGAATCCAGAGAGATTTATCAGCTTTTAATGGCCTCGCGCTCGTAAAAAGCTGCACCAAGACTTTGTCAACGACTTTGTCAAAGTTATGTCAACAGGGGCTCGTTGCCAACAGCTGGCCCAGGCTGCCAAGTTATTTCGAAATTAACGGCGACTTGTTTATGGGTGACGACACCCAACGTGCCCGCCGCTCTCCGAATCTCCTCCGGCACGCAAACGGTTCTTCGAGGAAGGCGCCTTTGCGCGAGACTTTGTAGAACAATTTGTTTATAAGGGTGCATCAGCCGGATAAACGCGAGGCACCGAACCGTTGTCGTCGAATCGGTCGCGTTTGGCGAACGAAACGCCGAGGCAAAATGTTTATACGATGCGACTAAATTTAAATGACCGAATTTTCTGCTTATATGTTTGACATTTCCTTACCGCTAAACGCGTATATACTCAAAAGTTGCGTGTTGCAATTCACTTTCTTTCTCTTTTCTCCTTTTTTTTCTTTCTGTGTGTGTGAAATTAACACTTGGTTTTCAGAATTTTAATATAATTAATAATGCTAGCTAAAAAAATTTAAAAAAACTTTTATATACCTATCTTAAATTTACTGCCAAGTATAATTTACTAAAAGTATCCTGTATCTTTTAAAAAGAATATGCATATTTGGGCACATTAATTGTTATTGTAGGACAATGTGGGAATATTAAATCGCATTTTTAATGATAGTTTTCTTCCTCTTGTAATCATGCGCAAATACAATTTGCGCGATCTAGTGACTGAGTTCTCGTAATCTTATTCGCACAATAAGAAAGCGTCGTCATAGTAATATTTATTGTCGCGACGGGATTAATTCTTTTTTCTGTGCTCGTCAACAGAGGATTACCTCCGTCATTTGTGCGCGTCTAATAATTATCGCCGGCTGCTAATAATTTTACGACGTAGTGCAATTTGATTCCGCGGCCGAGCGCCGGGAAGCCGAGTCGCTTCGCGAGGATGTTTGAGACCCGCGATCAGCTTATTCCACTCCGATGAACGGCCAAGTAACAATGATGCGATTAAGCCCCTTGGCAAATTACGCCATTACACATTAGCTACATGTCTGTTTGGCTTTGCCTCTTGGCACTGCGCTTCCGCTCCGTGTACTTAAGGCCGGGCAAGTCACGCGTAGCAAATTGAACATACAGCGACTGTCGCGCATTTAGCGTGAATACACGTGCTTTTATGGCGACCGTCCAACGTTTACTATAAATCAGAGACAGCAGCGTGTGCGCGCGCGCGCGCAGGTGATCTGATTTAATGCTCGCCGACGTGAGACTTAACGGTCCACGAGGATAACAGGTCTGATAAGATTGACGAGCGCGAGCTTCGATCGACGCCTATCGCCTGCTCCTCGCGAATCTCGAATGATCAAGGTAGATTGTGATAAATAGATAATCCCGAACAGGATATGACGTATTTATCGACGTATTAAACTTTAGTCGGGTTAATCATTATCGCCGCGAGATATTAACGTTGACAGCTCAGTGTTAATATCTTCCACATTCGATCCAACGCTGTCATCGTTACGCACGTTTCGTAAACATATTTATTAACATCTCTGTCGATTTTCTTGTATATAGGAATAATAATGCGAGAGACGGTGGGAAAGATAGAAGGAGATTCGGTCGATGGACTGTGGCCAGTAATCGACAATGGCTGAAGTAATGATTAGCGGAGTGATTAGATGTTGCGATTAGGAGAAATGACAGGCTGCACGGCGCAACGGAAGCGATCTTGCTAGGAAAAATCGGACTTTTGCCGCCCTGTGCCTTGGGAGACCTTCGACGTTGCGGATATTCACCGTTGCTCATTCAATCAAAGTCAAGAGGGGGCGCGCGATCGAAACGTGGAAACGTTCATCATCGGGCATCTCGAGGATTCGATTCGTGGACAATCAAACGTGCGTCACGAGCGGCAATTAATATCCGCGAAGCACTGTGTCGAGCTTATTGCATTCCCTTTTCTGTTAACGAGGAAACGATATCGGTGAGCGGCGAAGGAATTGCGACGGCGCTTATCGCGGTGCGAGGTCACTTATCGATTGCTACGCCTTCCAAAAAAGAGTCACTGTCATATTAAGAAAGATCATTGACAGATGTGTTGTGTATGGATATACATATAAATGTCGAAATGACCGAACGCAATTAAATGAAGCTTAATTAATTGAATCCAATAAATTGAATCTTAACGCCAATTAATTGATTAATTAAATATGAGAAGCCAAAATGATCCCTTTTGACGATCAAAAAGACTGGATGAAAGACTAATTATGCCTAAACTTAGCAGTTTTGTCTTAAAATTTAGATTACATTGTGCCGAACGAACAGTTTGGAAATCAAAATTGACAATGGGTAATTAATTTTCCACGTTGTGCAATTTCGCCACTTAATTACTCTAACTCCCGAATGAGAATAACGAGCGACAGATGTTCATCGATGGTGACGAGCTTTTCATTCGCAAAGACATTTTCCATTTCCGTTTTCTTGTTTTCTATGGGAAAAGACAGCCGGTGAACATCGTTCGCAATATTAAGTCCTGTGATAGTTATTACGCGTATTCATGTTCGCAAACAAAATATCGTTAAATTCTTCATCTTTTATCTCTCTCTAGTTATTCGGTCGGTGCGATCAGGGTGTAAAACCGGTTTATCTTTCTTCCTCCTTCTCTCCTTTCCTCTCTTTCTCTTTCTCTCTCTCTCTTTCTTTCCGAAATCTGTTAGTTTTCTTAGCCTCGTTACGCGGTCGTCATAAAATTAAGTCGGCACTCGTGACTGCCAAGATCACGTGCGTAGGTTTCACTTTGTGCGTGCAACCCTATGATATCACGATTGAAAAAACACTCCGACGCGGAGCCCCGGAGGAGAGTTGGCTGTCTACCAAAACGCGATTAGGCTACAACGTGCTACGGTAATGTTGCAACCGCGTTTAACCGCCGTGCCGCCTCGCGCAACACAAACATTTCGCACTGGCGTGGCGATCTTCGCGCAGCATCCGATGCACATAAATTTTGCCCCGCGCGGCGCAACGGGTATTTCGGCGCGAGTAAACCGCGAATCGACGTGTCAACGAAATTCCCTCGACGAGGTTCGCGCCGTGGTCTGCGGTTGACGTCGATTAATCACACGCGTACACGCACATTGGGCCTCTCGATCGCGTAAGCGTTGTGTGGACGTGTGTGTGTGAGCGTGGGTGTATGCGTGCATACGTATGCGCGTGTGTGCGTATGTGGTGTGGTGCGCACGTTGCGAGCAACGACGCGGCGGTGACTTGCAGCTACGCCTGCCGCCTATCATATTAACGTGTAATTGAAAGATATCCGGCCGGAAAGCGGCGCCGTGATTTTTTGTGGTGTCACTACGGACGGTTGCGCTCTGCGGCGAACGATCGCGGGGTGACTTGCACCCCACTCGAGGCGCGACCACTCGAGCGGAATCATGTCGTCTCATGTCTGTGAGATACGAGTGGGCGACACCCGTTACTTAGTCCTCGGTCCGCCACCTGAGGGCATATCCTAAGGCTAGGATTAAAACCCTGAGAATAGTTGTCATTCGCAATGCTGAAACGTAATGCTTGGTATATACATTTGATATGCAAGCGCATGATTCCTTTGTGGTAAAAAAGAAACTATTTTGTTATTATTACTTATATCGTTACTACTATTGGTTTAAAAAAAGCTAGAAATATATCTATTAAATATTTTAATTTGTATCAATTAGATCTCTAATCTTCGAAGATTTATATTTATCGTGTCGATTTTTCGACGTCGGAATAATAATTATTGTGCGCATAGTTGTTGCAGGCCGAAGCGAGAACAAGATTAACCGCATCGATGTATCATAAAGCCGCACATGTGTAAAAGACCGTGACATCGTAAACAAAGACGCTCTTCGCGTTATTAATAATAACCAGTGATTTCGCTTCGAATATAGGGAGAACTGCTTGGCTTCTCGGCGTTTAAGTTGGCTTCGGCTCGTGACGGGGCTGCCGTCATACGAAAACATTCCTCGTCGATTTACTTTCGGGAATCCACGCATAAACGTTGACGTATTTAAGGGAGGCTGTAAACCATCTATTTCGGTGTCTCGCATGCCGCGGATGGTCGCAGCGTCCCGGATTATAGCTCTATGCGTGAAACGGCGCTAACATTGTGGAATTTTCACTTACTTTCCGGGTGTGACCTTCCATTACCGGAAGCGTCGTGACATATTTATGAGGCGTTCCATTATTAGAATACTAAACATGACTTTTCCCGAAAGATCAAATTCGTCGTGTGAATAACATGCATTTATAAAGTCTTAACGTAATTTAATCCTATATCTCAACGTCTTTTTTCTCTCTCGTTATTTTTACTTTAATGATTGATAAGCCCTAAAAAATAAAATTATTTTATTAATATATATTTCTTTCCTCTCCTTTTATAAAATAAATTCAAAAAGTAAGTTATCATTGACAAAACATTAATCAATTAATGACATCAGCAGTGTTAGTTGATATAACAAGTTCCAAATCACTATGTCTGGCCTGCGAAATGCAGAAAATTCGTCATTTAGGTGCGATATAAGGTGTGAGGCTAGCTTCGACGAGAGCTTCGTTTTATATGCCGGTGATGTTCGTGTCCTCGTCTTACAACGTCTGCTGCCGGTTATATCGGAATTGCTATCGCTACCAGGAGAAGGCCTCGTCGCCGGGTAGATTTGCTGGTTGAACGGCGGTACGACAAGGAGTTATGATATCGGCGCCGATCGCCGCGCCAAGTGAAAACACGGTGGCGTGAGTAATATACAACCATAGGGCGATCTTTTATAGTGCAGGAGACCCCGAAGGGAATGATCCGCGGTTACGTCTCGCATAGATAGGATCGTTCTAACCTCGGGAACGAGAGGAGAGGGTCAAGGAGGAGCGAACCCGGAGAGTAGTCGGCGGAATCTAGTCGTAAATAAAAGCAACGTCTGCTACCAATGCCAATCTCGTCTCGACTTCGTCATCGTACTACGTTGTGTCTTCTAACGGAGAGTTTAATCGTTTCGCTACACCGATTGTGAGACGATTGATGCGAGAGGCTAAAAAATCTGTTAATCAGTTATTTGGGAATAATAAAGCTGCGAACGTCTACTATTAAACAACGCTCTTTTTCGCCTTTCTGAATAAAAAAGAAACAAAGATAGGATTTAAGAATTCAATAAATGTTGTGAGATTCATAGTGCTCTATTAAATGATTGTATTAAGGTGCCAATTCATGGGACGCTGAAAAACAGCGTTGAGCGACGTCACGTGACATCACTATGATGCCAGCGTCAAGAAAGAGAAGTTGGATTTTTCCAACTTCAAGCGTCAAAGCCAAAGCAACGCGAAGACGCCGAAATTTTGACGCTGTTTTCCTTTTCATGAATTTCAATTGACGCCGGCGTCAATTGTGGTCATGCGACCTTCTTGCCGCTGAAAATGAGCGTCGAGCGTCAGCATGAAAAGGCACCTTTAGATGCAGATTTAAACAAATATAATTCACAGTACGATCGATCGTAAAATTATCTGAAGGTGAAATTTGATCATTTACCGGAAATCGACTCATGACGAATCGATCTCTGAGCAAATGCACTGTACTGGCCTCTGATCACCGCGACAAGGAGGCGGGACATCGAGCCGCGCATCGGGCTCTAACTCGAGCGGCATCATTCAACGCTCATTATTCGTATTCCGTTAGACGCGAGCAACGTCCGCAGAAGAGCACGCGGAACGTCCGCAGGAGCAAATGACAGCAGGATCGGCGGGTCAGGAAAGTGGCACGGCACGGCACGGCACGACCAGCTGCTGTAACCGAGGCTAAACTACGTCCGCGTGTCTTCCACCAGCGCGCAGAGGTAATCAGGGCCACGGGGTCTGCCATTACCTGCGGGCATTATCGGCGATGGTAGTAGCGCAATATGGTAGCCGGTGCTCCGGTATCGCGGTACTGCGATGTGGCAGCCGGATTCTCTCGAGTCTCTCTCTCTCCCTTGCTCACGACTCAAAGAGAAGAGAGCCCGGTTCGTCCACTCCCTCGTCGAGGGATAACCGGATGCAATGCGTACGCAACGCCGATTAGACCGGCAGGACGCCTGCGATTTGAATGATTAGACAGGGGGGGTCGATTCGGAGATCCCGCCGGTGGTCAAATAACAGCCTCCGGGCCGCGTTCGTGACCGGTAGGCACGCATATCCCGGCGCGGCGGGTCGATAGTTCGTCCGCTCGGCCGAGGCAGAAGCGCCAAGAGTCCATGCGGGATGCATGCCGGTGTACACGTAAGTACACGTGTCTGATTGAACGACCTAGCCATTCTCCAACCTTATCCTCCTCCTCCTCCTCCTCCCCCTTCCCCCTGCTGTTGCCTCTCGACAGGTGCGTTGGCCGGGGATTAATGCCCGATCGTCTCGAGGATCAAAAAAGCTCTTAAGGCGAGCTAACCGCGCCGTATACGGTAATTTCGTGAATACGGCCCCGCTTGATTCCCTATCCGCTTTTAATCGTAAGTGCGAGAAGGCGAACGTGTTTATGGGAGTGGAGAATAATTTCAGGAGGCGGAGGACCGCGCACGTAAGGAAATCATACCGGATGAACCGATGGAAATTATTTGCGCACCGAATTCGAATAAGTCAGAAAATGACTCAAGCAGTAATGAGTTGTGAAATAAGTACATCATTAAATATATTATGAGAATGTAATCGAATCGCGTAAATATTTCATTGCGCTGATCTTCCTGTCAACCACTATCAACTTTAAGAAAATCGATTACTGATACGTTTATCACTTTTGAAAAAATATTTTATACTATAATATAATTTTAAATTTTTATTATAGTTGTTAATGTTTTTTATTGTTGTATGATTTTTGTAAAAAAAAATACGATCAGGTTAAATTTTTTACCCGCATATTTTTTACTTTATTGTGTTTTATAACAAATCATCTCCGTGAGTTTGATTCATAATTAGGTTTATGTAAGTTTGATTTATAATTCTGCAATATGTGAATTTTCTCAAACTTTTTATGTCTACACATTGTTTCTCATTTACGTATATGTACCAATAATAAACATTAGTTTTTTTTTATATTAAAAGGATACGAAAGAGACGATAAAAGATTACGATATAAACTATTGAAAAAAATATTATTTATATTTGCATTCAATGTATTCATACTTACACTTGAGCGTCAAAGGCAAACGGAAATGGGGTGCGCAATCTGAGATTGAAACTCGCGGAACCCTGGCTCGTTACGTCGCCGCAACAAACCCGTCCTAATTAATCGAGAGAACTGAATTATGCGAAGATGCACGCGCACCGGAACTTTCATTCCGTCGCGGACTACTCATAATGCGCGCGGAACGGCGCGTTGTCGCCGCTTCGCGCCGCCTCGTTTATCTTCTCGCCGACGTCGAGGCGCGAAAAGGCTTCTGTCCATTGCCGCAGTCCCAGCGCGTCCGCGGCGTCGCCACGCAAGCAATCAGACACCACCCGCTGATCCCGAGAGGACACGTGGAACCCGTTCACCTGTCCTAGCCTCTTTCTTGCGCTCGCGCCGCCATCGCCGCCGCTTCCTGAAGTCTCTATTACCACGTTACTGGCGTGAGAATCGCGCGGCTCCCCGGCGGCGTTTGCGTACGCATCATTAGCGTTCCTCAGGGTTGACCGCGCGACGCTGGGAGAATTGGAGGAGCGGGACGTTCCGCGCTTCCACGGTTTGTAGACGAGATTCTCGGAACGCAGCGCGCGCCATTTGTCCAGGTTTTCCTTACTGTAGGGATATGGATCGCCGGGTAATCGTACATAATCGCCATCGATGATGTATTCCTTGCTCGAATCATCATTTACGTCCTTTACGTTCGAGTCGGAGGTAGCGCTATTATCATCTTTAAGTTTCGAATCTTTTTTAGATTTGATTGCATCTAATTTAATTGAACCACTGTCAGTTGATGGGTTATTGAAATCGATATTTGTAGCGTCTTCGTCATGTAAGTCTACGTAATTGGCGTATGACTCTTCGTGATGTTTTATTTCGTCTTGTACATCCTCGTCTTTATAACGCGATTTATCCTTTTGCGTAAATTCAGAAGACACGGTAGAATCTGAGTGATGAGCATTTTTTTTATGCCCAGTACTTTGCAGCTGATTCATCTTCATGGAAATCTCCATTTCTTTGTCCTCGATAACGTCTAGCGTCTTTGCGAAATCAGCGTCCGCTTGCTCCTGATCACTACTCGATGATGTTTGAGATTCCACAAGCGAAAGAGATCGATTGCTGTTTGATATAGTATTCGAATTAGGATCGTTCGAGTTTTCTTCGATTTGGTTTTTTGAATCCATTTGTTGTTTACTCTGCTGATTCGATGCCTTCTCGATTACCTTCTTTGGCATGGAATCTTCAGGATTCGTAGAAAAGGCTTCCACAAATCCTGGACATTTCATCTTGGTTCTATTGATAGAAGCAAAGTTACTCGAAGGTAATTCAGTGTGTCGTTGGATGATACTACTCGTATGTCGATGCGCATAATGAATTTCCGTGCTCATTGTGTGCAGTTTCCTGCCGATAGAGTAACTGTCCGGTTTTTGTGGAGATCCGACTCGTTTAACCTCTGTAGATTTTGACGATATATATCCGGAGTCCGACTGCTCAACTTCTTTGTTCTTCAAGTTGTCCTCGATAGACCTCACAACTCGCACATCCAATTTCGGCTGCGGTGCTTCCGGACGGATAGACACCATTTCCAGGTTCTCCACGTTATCGGCCGATAGATAATTCTCTCTAGCCTTCGGAACTGATTTCATCATGAGATTTCGCCAGGCAGTGATCTCGGTGTCCACGTCCGCTTCTTCCGGAATGTTAAATTCATCATCGACGACTGCCGCCTCTTTCAGCATGTTCGGGGACGTTCTCATGATTTTTCGGAGCTCTTCAGAACTCATATATAAGCCTGCATCACCGCTATCTTGCTGCGTCGCAATCAGATCGTCACTCGAGCCGGTCGGATTCGACGGAGTCGATAGATACTCCGCGGTTGTACCTTTCAAGCTCAACGCGTCCGATTTCTCCGCTGAATCGTTCGGCGCCGTTTCAGCGCCGCTCTTTGCCCCGTCGGGTATCGTCGTGGTATCGCCACTCTCAAAGATCGAAGATGCGTTTTGAGGCTTCTCCGCGCCTCGCCCAGAACTCGCAGTGGTCGCCAGCGGAGCGATATCCGGCTTCGGTTGTTTCAGGTTCACACCCCAAAGCCGCTTCGTGACGTATCGCTGGCCCTTTTCGGCGAACTTATCGTTATCGTCGGCCGCCTCGACGGCCGGTTGTTCCTCAGCGAGTTTCACGCCCCACTCGTAACGAAACGCTGCGTCGGGGTCACTCCTCGGGTTATCGTCCGCCACCATCTTCGCTCGGTTCTCGCTACTATCGACGAATACGGATTCGCCGTCCGTACGTATTACCGGCTTCTTCTTCTCCTTTCTGTCCTTCTTCTCGTCTTTCTTCTCGTCCTTCTTCTCGCGCTTTTCGGGCGCGTTAGGCTCCTTGATAGGCGGCTTTGAGTTCCTAGAAGCGAAACCCACGATCGCGCGCGTCGGCATGTTGATGTATCTATTCGAGACGCACAATCCCAGCAGCGGCTGTTTTGTCCGCTGCGGTGGCAGGCGATAACAGTGTCTCGGGCTCGTGTAGCAACGATAATGCGAGGCCACGTCGAGATCGTCTCTCGCCGCAAACTCGATCGCGCCGCCGTTTCTCTCGGATCGATACATCTTGCCGGGATCGCGCCGCGAAGAGTCAGGGTCTATCTCGCGTGCGGGAGTTTTTTCAGCCGCAAAACGACTCGACTGCGACGCAACGTAGATCGGCGATTGTCGAATCGCGTACGCACGTTCGTCGTTCTCCGCGTCACGCTTCTCAGCGCGGATGTTCCCATAGTTGAACTTCGTCATCGATCGCACCGCGTAGAAGTTAGCCAGTTTTTGATTAATGACATCGACCTTGTCCGTGGAGTCTGCCGGCCGCATGGAAGCCGCTATTTCTGGCCGATTGAATGTTGTTGCCGTTGCTGCACGATTGACGATCACAGTGTCAGCCTTGTGGCTTTTATCCTCTGCAACATGATATTTTATCCATGACTTACAACTTACGTCATCTGATGTTGCGTGATAAAATTTAGGATCTTTGTAATTTCTCAAAAGCAAATATGCTGTATCTTTTAATATTCTATTCTAATTATAAGTTTAATTTTGCATGTGCATTATTATATTGTTTTTGTATTGGAAATATGAAATATATGTTAAAATACATATATAAGTACTTATGTGTGTATGTATGCATGTATAAATATATACATATACATATGTATGTTTAAATACATGTATAAATATATACTAAATATATATCATAATGTGAATAATGGCAAAATAACATTAAATTGTCATAAAACAAACAGAAAATTGCATTATTTTTGTGATAGATTGATTGTGATAGAATCAATTGTTTTAATAAAATATTAGTTGATGAGAAACACGCGTGTAATATCACGTACGATTTAATTTTTGCATATTATATAACATACATTACATAACAGTGAATGGCCAAAATAACCTCTCTCCCAAAAATGACATCAGCGTGCGGCTCACCTGCAGATTTATTAAAGATGTCCTTCAACCAAGTGAGGAATCCATCTCGTCTGCCAACGATCTTCTCGTCAGTATACAAGACGGATGCTGCGTAAATAGAAACTCTGCATTATAAATGTCATTATCATCCGTAAGATTGAGTGCACAATGTTTTGCGACACGGCATGTATTTATAATGGTCGATGCCTGATTACATTGACATTTAGGGTGACTGACCGGCAGATAAATTCCTTCGGGATTTAGAATTAAACAACCCCTGTACAACATCGGCTGGATCGCATTGTCGTCCCAGCATTGCGCCCCTCGAAGAAATCGTGCACATATTTCTATATAAATTATACTGGTTGAATTTTGACGGTAGATATTTCCAAATCTGTTTGATCCGCGATTACTAAACGATCTTATTGACAAGCTTGCCAGATTGTCTTCTACCGAGCCCGCTTGCCTATCTTCTCGTATGATTTGTCGTATGCGATTTTGTTTGTTGTTGAACGAAAATGCGAGTGGAGGCAATACTGCCTTGATTTATTACTGCTAACTAGAGCAGCTACTATTATAAGTTAAACTTATAAATTTATAGTTTATAAATGAAACACTACAGATTTATAAATAAAATTATAATATTTTCTCTTTTTATATAGTTTTTATTCTTTGTCGCAATTTATTTATAACGAACTTGAATTGACCACTCAACCTGCAGTAAAAAATACTGACTTGTGTTAAACAATAAATCCTAATTGTTCTTAACAACCCTATAGAGGCAAGTTGACTCACCAAAAGCAAGAACTACACTTCGATTAATTATTGGCAAAACTTTTCTTCCCATGAGACACGAGACCCTCCTACACTCTTAATGGCGTAATGGATCAAAGATGAGCAGGAAGATCGCTCACGCATACTTTCACGCCAGCTGTGACGAAAGCGTCATTATTTTTACGGTTATTTATTTAGTTATTAATTCCAACACTTCTCTCATTTAATTTAATTTGTCGTAAAAAATCTAGAGCTATTAATGCAAAAATCAATTAATATGTCAAACTACTTGCGTGTAAGTAGTTTCGATCGAAGAAAATGGGATAAAGGACTCTTCCGGGCAAGAACGTTACGGTTAAAGGATCGAAGTTGGGCTCGCATTGTCGCGTGAGAATAGCCATGACCATTCGGGCCACGTACCTTGATAACCGTTAATAAAAGCTTAAAGGACATTATCGTAAGCATTCGTCGGGACATTAAAAAGCGCACGTGCCCTTAACGGTAGGCCGTCGATGCAATTTTAAACAGCCATTTCCGACCCTCACTACCAATCGTCCTGGCTGACACATGTCCCCGATGCTGTTACATGGATCCAAGGGCTCCGCTGGGCTGAATATCAATCGCCTGCCACAATGCAAGCGAGACAAGGGCGATAAGGATAAAGGGTATATTTTTGGTCTCGTATATTGTTTTTAATGCAACCGATACATTCCGATTATGACTTGATTAGGCTCAATAACCAGTTAACTTATTGAGTTACCTCGAATTAAATTAATTTATTAACCCACATAAATATATTTTAGGTGCTTTTTTATTCTATCACTTTAAGAGCTTCTGAATTCTTTTGTGTCCTCTGAAATAACGATATTTATTTTTCCACGAGTGAACGAAATTAAGGCGCGTTATAGCCGAAAAGGGGACGTGATCGAGGCGCAACGGCACATCAGCCATAAATTTGTGGGTCCCCAGCGCCAAATAGCGAATGTCGCACCGCAATGCCAATTGTATAAATTGTCTATGACAAACTTATCGTTTTATACGTGCGCGATTGGAAAGATTTCGTCCAGTCGGAAGTATAGGCGACGAGACAGCACTTTTCCCGGCGTAGGAATTCGGTACAGGTGCGTTTTGGGTCCCGCATGGTCGTTTGAGACATCGTTCCCCGGGGGGACTCGTGCGAGAACATCACGTTCCATCTTCGGCCGCTCACGTACACGGAGCACGCCACTGGGTTTTGTCGTGCGATTCGTCGCGTACGACGTCTTGCCTGCCGCTGCTCGTAAATCCCGACTTTGCCGGAGACGAATGTTGTTAGGGATTGCCGGAGAATGACCTGGACGATGAGATAGGATGATACATATTTTTTATATATCTCCATAGAAATTTCGCTTGCACGCTGTAAGATAACTTCGCGCTTTATTAGTAAATTAAAGAAATCAAATTTTCTTTTGCTACAATCTAAAATTATATATAATTCTAAATAGAGTAATTTTACAATGTGACAATAGAGAAAGTTGTGTGATGACAAGATTATCGATTTATTTACTCAAATTACTAATTTCTAATGATATGCCATTATATTTTCTTAGATTTATAATATAATGTGAGAGATAATAGAAGAATGAGTAGAAATGATGAGTAATTATATTAAATTCCATTTAATGCATATTTAATTACACTTGCGATTTAGTCGCCAACATATCGTAATGCGGATTTTATTTCACAAGATGTGCTCGCAGAATCATTTTCGGCGTTCAGCGGCCAGAATCACGGCGATTAATTTCGGATCTGTCGTCGACAATCGTTTACGTTCGAAAACGATTTACACCGGCCGTTTACCCGCGCTAAGAGCTTAAAGCGCGTCGGGCAGGGTGAGTTTACATTCAGGGGACGACGCGTGGGGTTGAAACCGCTCGTTTATCAGTAACCGACTCTAGTGAAAGCGACACCGAGGCACTACGCCGCACGAATAACAATCCCCCTACCTCGTACCGAGGCGATGTGAAAAGTATTGCCGGCGCGACATCATCCCGCGTGAACATCGCCGACGGACGTTATTTATCCGACCCGGCACTCTCTTTTTTTTATTTCCAATTCACTTAGCCGCCAACGAGGAATTTCCTGGACTTGAAAAAAACCACGGGTCCGCGCGCCGAAGGAACTGCTCTGCAGAATCGCAAACGCGTCTCCGCCCCTGGAGAAACGTCAATTTTGATTTCCGTTGATTTTCCAGTAGCACGATTGCGTTTGAATATTTCAAGAAGGTGCCCTCAGTAGTAATAGATGTCTGAGAGATCATATTACATGTATATAATACCTAAAATACAATATAATGATAAACGTAACATCAACTAAAAATCAATTCCGATTATTATTCGATCGAGCTGGATCGTTTGCTGAAGAGACAATTAATTATTGCGCATCGCGAGGCTTAGGGTTAATCTCGTGTGACCGATAACCGGTGTCCGCCGGCGCATCGTTCACCCTGTCGACGAGTAAAATTGAGTTCGACGACTAGCTGCGCGAATCTCATCTGGCGGGCGTCGAATTCAAACTGAAACGGGGCATCTTCTTGTCGACCTATTTTGCAAGTGTCGTCGGTGCGCCGGGCTAATTTGTCAGTTGTCGAGTTAGCGTCCTCCCCCGGGGATTTCCCTACCGGAGCCGAACCCCGGCCCCGTCGGGACCGTAATCAACCGGTGAATATCTGAACTGCAGCCTCCGAACTCGCCCCTTCTCTCCTTGCCCCGCTCATTTATAAAGAAGAGGCTACCTCGAGACAGGAAGTGCGATTGATTCGTCCCCCATCCCCAATCTCGCCCCGAATCTTCTCACTCTAATGTCTGTACCGTTTTTATTTAGCCACTGAAAAAAGTCCGCTTGTCGGCTCAGGTGTTGAAACTTTAACGCGAGAGAAGATTGTAAATATTCGTAATTTCAAATAAGAGAAAAGGACTTAATTGAATAGTTAAACATAAAATAAAAGTAATCTATGACTAAGAGAGAAGGCGATTAACACTTGGAAAATTGGCATTATTATCATTGAGATTATTTATACAGAAAGTCCGAATACACGCTTCTTTTATTTAGAACGTAGGAAACAGTGTGAAAGAGTACGGTTACGAGAAGCAAGCCTAAAGTTAAACTTCCTAGTAAACGGGAAGAGCGTCCACAGGGACAATGCCCTCCATCCTTTTTGAAAGCTGAAAAAGCGGAAGCAGAGAAGATATCCCCCCGAAATGTGGCAGTCCGCGGTGCTCCGTGTACGTGGCAGGTGGATTTTCTCCGTTGTCACAAGAGCGGCTCAGTGCGAGCGTGCCACTTTCCTCGTAGCGGATTTCGGAGGCTTTGTAGTTCATCCATTTCCAGACTTGAACCCCTCCCTCCTACCCTTCCTCTGTGCATTATTTAAATAAACAAGCAGGGCGGCGGGGGAGATTGGCTGCTGCTTGTACACCATCTCTCACACCTTCTCTGTTTCTCTATAATAAATGCGTTTCTCGACTCTCCCTCTCCACTTTCTCGTTTCTTCTCTCTCTCTGCCATATCTAACTCTCTTTCTCTTCTTCGCGTCCTCCCTCGCCGTCGCACTCGCACGCTCGAGCGCGCTCTCAAAACGTTACAGTGACGAACAATTATCCCTTCCACGAGGCGGAGGCGCGGTGTGAAAGCCGGTAGAAGTGACAGGCAAGGGGGTGCCGGGAGCGGGAGGAAACCCCTGCACCTTGTAATGAATTTTAAATTGGCCCGCATTCATAATGCAGCCCCGTTGACAGTCGGGATGAACCGGAGATGACAAAGTAAAACGGCCGGGTTAATATTTCCGGGCGCGTGCGCCGCGAATTACCTCGCTACAACGACGATGACGAAGACGACGACGACGACGACGACGATAGTCGACAAGGTCGAGTACCGTATGCGGGATAGAAGCGCGAGATAAAGCGGCGCGGGTAAAATTGTTTCGATACATAATGCTATCTGCCTCGTATGATCGGCGAAATAACATCGGTTCCCCAGCCCCGGCCCAACTCCGCAGGTTCGCAGACCGATCATAGATCAGCAATTAGCCGCTTCTCGTACGTTCGTACGTACACGGAGTTATATGAGATGCGAGATCGGACGGCCTCGCTCGAGCGTAACGCGTTGTCGCATGCTTTCATCGCGGGATACAGTAATTAGCGATTTTTGCATAAGGTCCCGATACCATCTCGGCATCGGCCCTGTCGTCTGTGGTATAATCTCGGTCCTCGGTCGGTCGATTCGACCCTAAAAGCCCGCGGAATATTTATTATCGCCCGTCGCGATCGCATCTCTCCGTCCGACGCGCCGCGACGTTTCCCCGTTACGCATTTTTTCCGCGATCGTAAATTATAACATATCGGACGGGATCGAGTCAAATTGCCGTCCTCACGGTAAATTTATGAGGAAATAATCGCGCGCATTTATGAAGGTAATAATAACAATTTTCGTCGCGATAAAGAGTACCTATGCCTGTTTACGCGTATAATTTCGAGTTCAACGAACGACGCTGCCAAAGTTGCGATGCATATTTCGAGACCTGAATGTATCTATCGATAGACACAATTCATTAATAAGCACGAAAAAATATATAAATATGAGACACACAAAAATATAGAACATCAACTCGCTAAAATAGAAATCCATATATCTATAAATGGAAATACTCTGTGTGTATGTGTGGAAAAAAAACATAATAATTGAATATCATACCGATTAATTATTTCTATTGTATATTGTCAATAGTTCACCGTTAACATCAGACATCCGTTATTTCTTTAATTAAGTAGTTTTAATTAAATGTTTTTTGATCGATAAAGTAGAACATTCGGTTTGGAGGATTAGAATACAATTTATCTGTTGTATTATATATGTAAATATTACAGAGAAATTTTATTCTCTTTATACATATACATTTTTGTGCAAATCTTTTCGAAGGAATATAATTTTTCTTCATCGCATTAAACCAGTAAGGAATTTGAAATTTAATTGTATCAATACGGATGCACATGTAGCTTATTTTCTTTCGTACAAAAGCCGTTTAATTAATATTGCAAGGCAAAGTTGCCCAACCGCGGCGGTTGTATCGAAAGCCTCAGTTTGACGTGCATAAACCACGTAAACCGTTACAATTCGCAACGTAGCTAGCGAAGGGTCTTGCAAGTGCCGTCCTGGGAACTTGGCGCGAGTCGTTGCACATGCAACTGGCACGATCCCGCGAGACGAATCAACCGAATTGCTGCGGGGAGGTCGAATTCTACCGAATTCTCGACGAACTGCTCTCCGTTTATTGTTCACCGACTTGTGGCATACGCAGAACGGCGGAATGAGAGGACAGGTTGCCCCCCTCGGTTACGCAAGTTCGTACTAACAGAAATAGATACGGTTCGCCATGTGGGCAACGTCGCGCAGCGGGTATTGATAAACGGCACTCGATCCACGAATATGTGGTTCGGAAAACCCCGTTATCTGCCATTTCTTTGATCTCTCTAGCGAGATGCCCTTTGCCGTCGCTAAACTCGTCTGTCTCTTGATCAAAGGTGCTCGAAAAGGTCCTACAGATAATTCCTCGATTTTCAATCGCCGTCTATTTTTGCGCCCGTCGCGAATATCGAAATAGCGCCGGTCAGTTTTGACTCGCGTCTTTCACGACTTCTCTCGAAAAGACAATGAACCGTGATTAAATCAGAGTTAACTGCATTAACTCTATCTTAAATACAAGAGCATTAACTAACAGTAGTGCTGCTTCTATCGCTTGTAATTTGATTCTATTTTATATTTTTCATTTTTCTTGACATTATACGAGTACTCGTATTTTCCACTGTTAGTATGAGCAACGTAATGCGCTAGGCGAGGAAAGGAATGCTTCTCGAGAAATACGCGTGTACAGCAGTGCCGAAACGTCTCGAAGGCAGACGATCGAACTTTCCTCGACGTCTCTCGGTGTCGGCTGCATCTATCCCAGGGGGGTCAGCGCGGTACGAGGGGATGCTGTTAACTCGGGCGGGTTTCCTTGCGAGTTCCCTTCTGGTATCTGCAGGTGTATGTTGAGCCAGTGATACTACCGGAAGGCACTTTGAGCCCCCAGGCCACTCCGAGTCTGTAAGTTAGCCGCGTACAATTACCATACATCTCCACGGCCGTAACTCCAAGCGCCGTTACAACGCTCGGACGAGAGCTATGGACGGATATCCCAACTTGCGAGACCGAGCGGCGTCTCGGGAAACATCTGTACGGTCAAATTGAAACTGGCGAGCGGGCGCGATGAATATTGTCAGAATCGCATCGTCGATCCACAATGAAACCGTTGATTCAACGAAGCGCAGCTGATCGAAAAGTTATTCTTCGAAAATATATATGCGATACTGATGTAACGTGTCACGCGATAAATTTTCATTGAATGCATTCATATCATGGAAAAGCCGCATATTTTTTGTCTGATAATCAATATTCAAACAATTTTATTATCTAAATTTTATTATCTTTTAAATTCTTGGCACGTCTATTTAACAAATGTAATCGATGAAACATACTTTGACAAAGATTTACGCAGATGATTCATTTGGTGGAATGCTTTTAACATCTATGAGTACTGATCTTTCTCACGAAAACGAACATTGCGACAAGCGTTTGAGATTGCGCAACGGTTTTGCGTGACTCAAAAAATGATTGACAGTAGGAAAACGGCGCGTTTCATAAAAAAACAGCCTTGAACGTAGACCATGGGTTATTATTTGACTAGAAAGTTGCCATATGTAAGGTGATCCCTTGTAAATACCAGGTGTCGCGAAAAAGTGATGGATTTTTTAGTTTCAGGCCGATTTAATTGCATGGTCGCTCGATGAATCATGACCGTTTCAACCAGCGTCTAATCGCGCTGAGAACGGTCGCGATCTGCTTGTTTGCTTTCTACTCGCGATCGATAATTCGTTGAGATATAGACCAACACTTAGCCCTTTTGGCATCAGTTATGTGATTATCAGTAAATATCGAAATTTTTTAATCAATAAATATCGAAATGGATTACTGTGATACTTAATTGTATATAATAATCACTATTATTTCAAACAACAATATGAAAATATTTATTTAACAGCTTTTTAATTCAGTAAAAAAATTACTGTAGAATTGAAGAAGATTTAAACGATTATGTCTTGTATTATAATAAAAAGTTTTAATGCACTTTGCATTTTTTTAAAATGTGCAAAAATTACTTTTGACAAATATAAAAAGCGCTGAAAACTATTTTTATCGCGGAAAGGACGTTGTCGGGATAAGGGTATTTAAATGCTTAAATGAGTTCATCGTTAAAAAGACAAACAAAGAAATCCCTGTAGAAACCCTTTTGTACGACCTTATAAATGTCAGCAGAGCCGCCGAATCTGTCACCCTGACGGCCTGC
This sequence comes from Temnothorax curvispinosus, assembly GCF_003070985.1. Classification (NCBI taxonomy): domain Eukaryota; kingdom Metazoa; phylum Arthropoda; class Insecta; order Hymenoptera; family Formicidae; genus Temnothorax; species Temnothorax curvispinosus. Next base: position 453,788 of record NW_020218496.1, on the reverse strand, counting down.
GGTTTTTTTTCCCGGACTAAACTGCCGAGGGAGCGTCGTCCGTCCCGGCGGTAGGGAGAGATTTAAAACAATTACAAGAAGCCGCGGCAAGAAGAAGAGGGGAGCTAATCTTGAGGGCGGTTTAATTAAAAGTGGTGCCAACTGACGGGTATGCCCATCGATCAACACCACCGGTTTCGCGTTCACGGCGTCGTTCCGCAGCGTTCCGCGATTCTTCCGTCAAGACAATCAGCCTGTCTTCTCAACAGAGGGAAGTACATAATTTCGCCGAAAACGAGCACGAGTTATTAAATGTCAGCAAATTGCAAACTATACTTCTTCTTGTCGCTCTCTGCTTTTCTTTTTTTCTGTGAGAGTTATGGATTAATTTTTTATTAAGCGACCAAACGGAAAGGGTTAAAATAAATTAATATTAACACAAAAACGCTTAAGTAAAAGACGTTAGAATTAAAAAATAGAAGATAAGAGAAAAATAAAATATTTTTATTGAAATAACTTGCATATACATAAATTGCGTCAAGCTGGAAATTAATTATTACAGATTATAGCTTAATTTTACAAGTATTCTGAAACGCAATGCGAAAACTTTTCACGTTTCTTATGATTGACTAATAATTATAAAGATAAATAGATATTTTACTATTATGTTGGTTGTGAAAGAAATAAAAATTGACCCGAATTATGCAACTTATTACTAAAATGATTATAAACGTTCTCGCGTGATCTTCGCTCGTAAGACAAGCTTGAGAAAAATCTGTGACGTGCCGAGGGGGACGTGAGGGCGTCTTGGAATCCGGGATATGTCCGACGGAAGCACGCATCAAGAACGGGCAAACTCCCGCGCTCGGTATCTCCGACTCGATTGGTATGTGTCGAGAATGTCCACCGGGTGACGTTTTAACGCCCTGTCATTCCGTCGGGCCCTGCGTGCCGAAGTATCCCTTCGGGACATTCCTCCGTCTGCGAGAGTTTACCCGGCCTTCGAAGATTCAAGAGAACGGATACTCGATCATAGTTTGCTCGACTGAAGCCATGGACTGCATCCGGGTTAAGTTGCACGACTCAACTTCCGGATGGTAAACTTATGTTACAATGTTGTGTACTTGTTACACAGACCGTTTATCAAGAACTTTCCTCTCCACATAGCGCTATATGTCGCGTACATTGACGTCTAAAAAACAAAAGGATACGTTAAGCAGACGTGTAAAATGAATTATTTTATTTTCTTGTCAATTTCAGTCAACCATAAAGCGATCGAAGTAGATCAAACCGGATGCGACGTAAGCTGTTTAAAGAGCTCTCGCGTCCTCTAACCACAGAACGCAATGCAGCCGCACGGCGCGCACGTAAGGCCTTTCACACCGCCGTAACGACAGACAATAACTTGCGGAGTATATCAATTCTAATTGACCGGTACGCTAATAAATCAGTCCAAACGATAAACATTGCCGTCCGCTTTCATTTAGCGCGAAAATTACGGGCGAGCGCGTGCTATTTATATGAGGGCCTGGCGATCAATCTCGCCGATAGGCGTAAAGCGTTCTCTCTCTTTCTCTCCCTCCCTCTCTCTTTCTCTCAGCAACGCGCATAAAATTCGCGGGCACTTTCCTTCGCGATCTTGATCCTTCGTCAACGATCTACGCGTGCGTGAGAAGCAGTCGAAAGAAGCGGCTGAGGATAAGAATCGAGGAAAAGCCGTAGATGGGGGGATGAAGAGGATCGTGGGACCTCGCGTGCACCGCGGTCATCCCTCGTCTGGCACGGAGAATTTATGCTCGTCGTCCCTACTGCCGTCCTAACTAGTCCACCCACTTACTTACCCACAGACCTAAGGAACTTGCGGCGGGGTCAAGCCCGGGACGGGGCCACCCTTAAAATATCACCTATCCATTCTACGTCCGTAGACTTTATCGTGACTGCCACCCTTACTTTTTTCCTTGCTTCGAGCAGGCAGCTCGCAATCGGCACGGCGAAGAAAGATTTGCATATCTATATCGCAAGTTTTGTCCGTGATAAGTGAGAATATTGAGGTATGCAAGGAGTAATAAAGTTGGAACGCGAATAATGAACCGGAAGTATTGCTTACAAGACTTAGTTTCTGCTGAATGTTGACAAGTTTATGATTTAGAAAAAAGAAACCAGTACTAACTTATAATACACGATATTACTTAACGTTATTATTAATTTTTCTTCTTTCCCTATCAGGTTGCATACTAATCGCTTTAGTGTAAAATAGAGGAATAATGAACAAAATAACAAGTTCGTAAAAAGAATTTTTATTTTGAGCATTTATAACTTTTAAATATTAATCATTTATGGTAAACAGTATGTAAATAACAAGTACATGTACATTTTACAGCAATTAATATGTATCTGTCGCTGCTTTTTTCCTACATATTCCTAAATCCAAACTGATTCTTGAGATTATTCTTAAACCACATCTAAATTGCTATAGCGATCCCTGTTTCGAGATTAGCCTTTAGACGATATGCACACGTGAACAGCGGCTCGGAAAGCGGGAGTTTCGATGGATTTATGATCATCCAGGGGTACAGGAGAAAATGCAAATCGGAAAAGCTGTTGATGGTGTATGTCCCTCGCAAAATCGATAATGTTGTATCTCTCTTGGCTAAAACAAATAAAAGATTCCCTCCGGAGTTAAAAATCTCAGGTCACGGGTATATCTGCTACAGCTGTTACTTATCTACTTGTTATACTATTGTCTAGTCATAAAAAAATATGTAAATAGATCAAAAAATAACAAGAAGAATGTTTTATGGCATTCTATAATAGACGGTTAAATGTAATTTTAAAACTGCTAGTAATATATTAAATATCTTTAAAAAAATGCATTTTTATTAAAAGTCTTTGTTTTTCTCTGTTCAGATCAGGAAAATATTTATTGTAAGTCGGATTCTGTATAGAAATATTCGAAGGTAGAAATTTCTAATTTCGCGAAATTAATCACTCTAGGGCCGAATTTAAATTAAACGCGATGGCCGGTGCTGGGCCGGGTCTCGCGCGCTTAATTAATTAGAACCTTTTCTATTACGTCGTTGCATGTGCACGGTGTGTCCTGTAAAAGAAGCCGTGGTTCCTAGCAGCCATTTGTACCCTCCTCTAATATCGTGTAGGTGCTTTAACCGAATAGCTCGTATTACGGGGCCCTTAACGGGCTGCCGTTATACGCGCCCCTTCGGTTTAACGAACCGCAAATGCGTTGTTTTAACGACGTCATTAATATTTAACCAAATATCTGGCCGCTGTCTTGCATGACCCACGGCCGTGCGGTCACGAAGACGGTGGGGGCCGTCCTAACGCCGCTATGCGATTTACTTAATTTGTACAAGCGGACTTTACCTGAAATTACAATTTACATTTCATCAACGAATTATGGAGATCGCGATCGTGTCCCGTTCGTGTATAACGTTCGAGTGGTTCGCTATAATTTAGCCATTAGCCGCATATAGGATCTTAGGGATTTAAAACGTTTCATGTTCTGAATTACGTAATGGCCTGCGTGTCGTGAAAAGTATAGACGCCCGTGGTATGGCGTAGTAGAGAAGTGCAGTACTTTCGCGTATTATAATCGATTGGAGAATTTTCTGAGATTTCAGGAGAAAACGTTAATCGCGCCGAGGCAATAATCTTGGCAGTCGACACTCGCGCGTCTCTCTCCTTTTGTCTGACGAAGAAATTGAGTCGAAAGTCGCAGCTCTTAATACCGGGTCCCTTAATTGCGCCTATTTATGCCCCTTTGCTTCCGTTCGGTCGAAAAGAAATACGTGACATGTTTATAAAGAGATAGGACGAGAAAAGAGCGCGCGACGGAGCGGGACAAGGGAAACAGGCACCACTAATGCCCCGTGCCCTCAATCAACCTATCGCTCTTCTGTATGTTTTTCGTCTCTCTCTATCGCGCACGCACACAACGTCTGTCTCTCTCGGTCTAGCGCTCGCTTCTCTCGTTTGCGATGGCAGCCCCTGCATCTCAGAAGCGTATTGATCTTTGGGGGCGCTTTGATCTACCAAAGGGTCCTATCCCTCGACCCACCCGTACCCACCCCCGATCTATCCTTCATTCCCTCCACTCAGGGCACGCACACGAGCACCCCGAGTCCGAGTCCGCTCTGACACGTCCGGCGTCTAAGTTTATCAAGGAAAGTTCCTTTGCTCTCTTGAGTTCCGCGACAGTAGTGGCCACGTAATTAGAAAAATGAGTTAGCTCTCGAAGCGCCTTAGTTAACGAAGCTCGGCCACGTAGCGTAGACAGAAATCCGGCTGAACTTGCAAGCGGAGAGTTGTACGGAGAGTTGTGCTTCCGCAGAATTCCGCTAAGCTTGAAGTCCCGAGATATCTCGAATGGTTGATATCTCGCACAATATTTGACTGAAATTTCAATCGCGAGCAATCAGAATATTCGCTGAGATAGTCGTAAGAATTACAGAAATAAATGTATAAGAACATAAATAAATGTTAAAAGTAGTTTGTAAAAAGATTAAAATTTGAAAATTATTTATCACGAAAGATTGTGATAAAAAATATTACAGTGGTGATCGCGGTCTTATTTCGAAATTTTTTATTCTACGATTGTCTTAGTGGACACATTCTGAATACAAAATTTATTTTATCGAATAGTAGTCGATTCTCCGATAATTTGTAACCACAGCAGCAATTGTACGCTACCCTCTCGAAAAAGAACGATTCGAAGTAATTTAGGCGGGATCGCGCAAGTCCATACATCACGACGTTTCGGTGTGAGAATATTTAGGGAACTAATTGCCGATATATTTTATTAGAACTGCACAAGCACAACTTCCGTCGTCTCCCATAAATTCCTTTTACCGGAGATGTCTCTGCATTCTAACTTCCACCAAATTCCCCCGCTGCCGACCCCTCGCTCATCTCGTATTTCTAATTAAGCTTGTTGGCATTCATCTGCCAAAAACTCAGAATAACAATAAGAATACCAGAGGAATACTGTCCTAATCTTTGTTTCCTAAAGCGAGCTGTAATTCCAATTGTTCTTAATCTCGCTAATTCATTTTTCGACATCTATTATTATAGTCATATTAATCTTATCCAAATGTTCTTATTACATACACTCAATATCTTAACTTGCATAATTTTTTATATAAAAATTGCGTTGCTAAGATTGCCATACCTAAATAGATTTCCTGTGACACTTCCTCGTCATCGGTATAAAACCTTAAGATAAATAAAAGAGTATTAGGCTAAAATTCCAGGTATCATTCCAAGTGTCGGACCTAGATGATTCTCTCGCTTTTGCCCAAGAAATGTAGCCGCTATTAATTTCGGAGCCGAAGATTTCACGAGCGGGTGGATACGTCCCTAAAAGACAGACAGCAGCTGGAGGAGATTTCGTGCCGCGTTCGTGACCGACATTAGTAACTCTTTTTTCGGGATACCATGGCGCCACTTTTCCTTTTCGTCTGCTTTTATACGATCGTCGTAACGATCGCCTCTCTCCCGAATGCTTCCGACGAAGCGCCGAGAATTGTTTTCGTGTCGGATCCCACGGAAATCAGTCAGGGACGCCACCCCGAAGAAAATTTTCTTCGCAATTAGATCCAATTACGTATCACCGCGGAGATTTGAGCTGCCGCCAATTATACCGGCCACGAATAGGTAGTTAACCCGCCGGTAAATATTTCTAAAACCGCACGCATCTTTAATTAAGGACCACGCCAGCAGAAAAAACGAAACTTGGGGTTAACTTGATAGCTCTATGATTTTCGTATGAGTAAGAGCCGTTAAAAGGCTTCCAGTTTTATTAAAAAAAAAACAATTTTCTACATTTTTAAATAAATCTCTAAATTTCACAGTTTAGAACACTTTTGAATGAACTAATATTATAAAATATTATAATACTATAATAAATTAATATTACTATCGACAAAATACACTCATATTATAATTTTATCGCAAACAGTTTTTATAAAACCTACGATGTTTGATCGTAATATTGATAATTAAGATCAAAAGCGCACTTAACGATTTAAGACTTGCTCGATCGGTGGGGCTGACTGGGTCTCGTTATTATCTCAGTAATTAAGCTCCGCAAGACTCAACGACACTGCCGCAGGGAAAGCTCTCAAGTTTGCGTTTGTAGCAGCTAAATGCGTTTGACAACGGAAGCTCGTGTCTCCCCTTGTCGCTTGCTTTAGCCTCGAGGCGTGTATTCTAAGACCAGCGCGACAAGATAATCGCGACAACGTTAGCGTAAGAAACATCCGCTCTTAATTCTATTATCGCTGTTTGATTTTCGATCGTTACGTAATGCTGTCGGTTGATTATTTTTTTTATCACAGAAATAATTTATGAGAGATATTAAAATTTTATATAAAAAATATGTGCATTTTATAAATCAATTTACGGATTATAACAGTTTACGGTAAAAAAAGGATGTATTTTTATTTTAAGCTATATTAATAGAACTTTTGGATAAGATAGTGATTAAATAAAATAATAAATTCATGTGCATGTATTGATTAATAAAAATACCAGGATAAAGGAATATCTCATAATATAAATTCCAAATGTCTGTTTATCGTTGATCATATTCAGTAAGACAATTTATGATTAGCTGATGTCGTGAGCGATGCAAAAGGGTTTTCACGGTGTATAAATCCCCATGGGAAATTCTTGGCAAATAAAGGAAAACCGGACAACAACTGACCCTTTGGCTCGTTGACGCGGGCCAAAGTTTAGCCCTAATATTAATTTAATAACGTCAAACGCGGACAATTGACAGGCAATAACAGCCGGGCAATCAGACGACGTTCGTCCAGGGTAGTTAAGAACCCTTCCACCATGTGTCGGACGGAAAAAGGGCCGAAAAAGTCGATCGACGAAGAAGTAAGAAAGAGATAGAGATCGAGCGGGAGAGAGAAACGAACGCGGAGAAAAGCCTGCGAACCCTTTCACGAATGTCACTCGGGGCACCAAGTGCCTTCGCTACGATACAATGGTAGTTGTTGTTCTTGTTGATTTCATCGCACGTTCACGACCCTTCGGGAATCGAGAAGGGGTTCGAGCGACATAAGGATTTAAGGGGCGGCCACACGGACGCGCCTATTATTCCTGAGAAGCCTACGGACTCCATGGGATTCTGTTAACCGAGGGTGATCTTGGCTCGTTCACGAACCCTATTGCAAACAAAAAAAACGCGACTCGCACGTCGATTCCTTGCCTTCCTCGCCTGTTTCTTGTAGGTTGCTATTTTACTCTTGAATAGGCAAGCTATTGTTGTATGTATCTCACGCACATTTTCGTGGTCGACATAATCGATCGATGGCGTAACAAAAATATATTTCTGAATCTTCAGTCTTAATTTTAAATAAATTGAGAGTCGTTTTTTTTTCAAGAGAATCTTGGAAGACTAGACTTTTGTTTCATAACATTTTAAATTAGTAATCTTAAAATATATTTAGTAATAAAATTTTATTTAATTAGTGATAAAACTGCACTAAATTAAAAGTTAAATTTTAAACTAAAAGTTTCATTAATGAGTGGCCATTTTGCTTTAAACCAATAACGATATTTTATTCTCGTACTTGAAAAACTTTATTTGCCTTTATTTTTCATTGTTTTCAACTAAAAAACAATTATTGATATTTAAAAAATATATAGATGTATTAAACAAGCGCATTGTCATTGAAAAATCTATCTTCAAGCGTCTCTCGTTCTCTCGGCTGAAACACTTTTAAAAAGCAGCATAAATCATTCGGGCAGATGCGCGATTCGATGGAAAAAATAGGCTCGCGGGACTCGAGAGAGAGACCCGTTCCTGCGACGGTATATAAATATTTAAAGTCCCGAATTAAAGCGAGATGATAAAGCGCTTCCGAGCGAGCGCGACCGGCTTCTGGGTACTATCAGAAGCGGCGGACGCTCTTCTGGCGCGACTTAAGACACCCTAATACTCCGCTATCTGACCTCCTCGCGTGTCCGTTCTTCGTCTCTCTCTTTCTCTAGCTCTTCTTCCTCGTGTCCCACCGCTGCTCGACCGATCCGTGCGAGCAATGTCTTCTCGAGGGCTGTCAATCTCGAGTGACGGTACGAGAACCGCTGATCCAAACGGGGGATTGGATGGAACGTCGCTTCTCGAAACGACTGCCGGACGTCTCCTGACGTCAACGGCGACGGCTTCGAGAGTGCAGAAGCGCGCGCGATCCACGATCGAAGGCGTCTCTCGCGTTCGCGTGATTATACGAGGAATTTTATTCGCGTGCCGAGGTCACCGCGATTCTGACCCTCCTCCGACGAGGAAAGAGCGTGTCGGCTGTGTGGCATTTCAGATTGTTGTATCATAGCGTAATAAGAGAGATACGATTTTCGATGAGGCGATAACATCGGACCGACGATTTTTCGCAGGATCCCGGTACGCCCGGTTAGAGCTCGCCGTTACATTGAGAATTTAGACGTATGAATTATGCCGGTAAATGTAATTACGCAATTATTTTCCTGTCACGCGCCGACAAGCAGGTTCGGTCTTTAAGTCGACCGCCAGCTTCGCAACATATTATACACCGAACGTCGCTCGCGCATCGCGAGTAAATGCCCTGACGGGGAACAGTCGTTCTGGTTTATTTATCGGGCCGTTGCGCAATTACCAAGAGCGCCTTTAATTTAAAAGACGTAGGGAGCGACGTGGCCTATCCGACCGTCGAGAGTCGTCTCTCGTGATTTGTTTATTGTAAGATTCCGCGCGCGCGAGAAAAGGATGGGGAGAGAGATAGAGAGAGAGATATGGAGAAAGGAAAAGAATGAAAAATTGGCGTGCCAGGCAGTGTACAGCCCTGAGTCGCTGAAGAACTCGCAGACATGCTTCAGGCTTGCGACCGCGCGCAAGCGATAACGCGTGTGTGCATCGTGGCTTCTATCGTTTGCTCTTCCTCTCTTTCTCTCTCCCTCTGCCTCTCTCTATCTCTTTCTCTAGCGTCCTCTTCCATCGCTGGTCGGCCAGAAATATCCTACGACCGTAGATAGACGGTTAGCGCGACCCGACTGCTGCTCTCGCGAAATTATCGGCCACTTCTCGCGCACGCCGCGCCGCGAAGACGAGAAGCGCGCGGTACTCCGCAAAGTCAGCCCGTCCGATCAGCCGGCTTTCACGCCGAGGATATTATTACGCCCGGCCCTCGGAGTTTCCGCCGTACCTCGGAAACGGGAACGCAGCCTGCGAAAATGTCCAGCGCGCCGTCCATCCATGTCCATCGCGAGCGTGTCGCTCGGGGCAGATTCCATTAACATCGGTTATAGCCGTGGTTTAGCTTCCTTTCTCTATCTGTTACATTATAATTAACTCTACGATGTAAGCGGCGGCGAGAAATTACTAACCGGTCTTCTCCGGCTGCCGGTACCGACTTTTAGTACTATGCGCGAGAGCGCTTCCTACATTGATATGACATAGAATAGATGAAGAAGGTGTCGAAAGATAATTAGCGATTTTCGGCCGACTACTGCGATTTTTTTTTAATTTTGTTTCTCAACATATAATTTATTACAGCACTGCTATTTTGTAATACTATGGACGCAATGTTGACGCGAATTTGTGGAGAAAGTGTACGCGGAAATGTTTATTCCATGCCTGCAAGCTCCTCAATCAGTATCGTAAATTGCATCCCTTTCAAAAATTGGTCGAATAGAGCGGTTAAGCAATTACGCTTCTGGCAATCTTTTGTTTTTGTTATAGAACGAATAGACATGAAGCTAGATCATAATACATCTTTATGGACTTTCGAATTAGAGCATTCAGGAGAGGGCGTGACAAAAAGCAAGCAGAACATTGCGTGACGCGGCATTCGCGAAACTAGTAACAGCAAAACGATGAGCTCGTACAAGGTGCAATTCCGTAATCGTAACCCTTCGAGGAAACTTCCTGTCAGAGATGGGTACGAATATTTTCTCGCACTCGATGAAGATAGCAGGATCCACCAAATAAAGTAGTTAAACGATTATTGATCGTCATGTTGTGTTTGCTTCTTTACGATCAACAGCTCAGGATTGGGTACATATATCCTTTCTTTCCATCTATTCCCGAATCAAGCAGCAATATGGAAACGAAAAAGATATAAACTAGAAATGATAAACAACTTCAAGTCGAATGAATAGTCGAATGAAATTACTACTTATTTATGATATCGATACGATATGATAAACATGTGTGTATCTTTTAGAGATAGAATTTTTCTTGTGTCGTCTTAGTATCTTAAATCCTTAAGAATTCTAAGAATCCTTAAAATACGATGAATACGATATAAATGTGATAACGATAAAATATCGGAAAATAATAGGATCCGCATGGAAATTGTTTTTTGTGATTCCGCCGATGCTCGAATTACTATATGCGACGCGAACATCAACGATATCGGAATCTCTAGAATAGAGCCGCGCTGATCATCGCGATCGATCGTTTTGCCTTATGCGCTGCCCTTCAATCGACGACAGCAGATTCATCTCGGGTAGGCGTAGCACGGAGTCGGGTGTGTGCCGGCAGCCTCTATTTACCTACATACCCGGGACCCAGAAATCGAGAAGAAGAGACGGGATACCGTGGTAGAGCACCTACGGGCACCTATCGTAGAGGAGCGAGGGGGAGCAATAGCGATCCGTGAAAGAGAGAAAGAGAGAAGAGCGCGGCATCGTCCACGTAGAGCAGGTAGCAGCACGGCGAGATCGTTGGAGCCGCAATCCAGTAGGACGTGCCTTGATGCGCCGTGGTGGCTCGCGATACGTGCGCGAAGATGCTACTTCTTCCGTGCGGCTACCCGGCCGAGCTGAGGGGTAATGCTCGGGCATCGGCCACTGCACGCGGCAAAGCCTGCATCGAGAGCACACCGCCACCGCCGCCGCCGCCGCCGCCACCGCGGCCCAGAGATAATTTGCCCTCCAGAAAATAACAGGGTGGCGTAGGGACGCCGACTGGAACGACGTGCACCGTACCGACCTTCGTACGTAGGTAGTAGATACTCTTACATACCTTTAGAGAGAAAGAGATATAGAGAAAGGCGATGGAAAAGAGAGAGAGAGAGAGAGAGAGAGAGAGAGAGAGAGAG